>NW_005842229.1:855889-901592 GCF_000455745.1 Alligator sinensis
GGGAGGTTGGAATTGCTATGATACAAAGTTCTGGGGAAAACAGTCAAATGAAAGGGTTTTTGTTTTTCAACAGAATTGAAATGTTTCATTCTGATTTTTGCTTTAAAAATGTTTTCTAACTAAAAAGGATATTCAAAATGCAATTATTTAGATTCTCCATCAAAATTCTTTTTTTTTTCAATTCTTTTTCAAAACAGACTCACTCTCAATTTTGATGAAACTCCATTTTCCAATAGGAAACATTTTACTGTAAAATTTCCCACCAGCTCTAATTACATGAATATGGGTAGGGTATGGGCATGTGTCTTAGTAGACAGGTTGCAGGCCAAACTTCATCCTGGTAGGATCAAAATATGATACATGACCTCCTGAAAAATGGCTATTGGAAATACCAAATGATCCATTCCAGTGACAGACATGTTGATACTAGAATTATAGAAATGAATTTCTGATTAGAGGATGCATTTGTTCAAAGAGTATTTGCACTGCACACTAATCTCTGTATATCCTGTGGGGAAATCCTTTGAATTCAATACCTGATAAATAAATCTAGCAAGTGAATAAACATTTCACAAACCTATTACTGAAATGTTATGCACCTGTTACAAGAATACTGCTGCGCATTTGTTTGTGCAGTACCATATCCCTTTTAAATTGATATCTGATAATGGAGTGAGCAAACCTAATAAAGAAAACAAGCTGCCTCCTTTGTGTTACCTTGAGTGTGATGTGACAATCCACACGCTCCAACGAACCTTGACTCTTAACAGAGTCTAAACATGATGGTCCTTGTTCACTCCTGAATTATTCATAGTAGCAAAATTCTCCTCAATTCACTGAAGTGACACTGGTTTAAGGCCAGAGGAACATAATGGTGCATCAAGCTGGTCATGTCCTAGACCCATCTGGTTTCCACTCACACTGATTGTGGAAGACAAACAGAAAGAGGGAGTGCTGTGTATTCTATGCACAGCTGCTCTGTGATGATTTGGGAAACAGATGTACAACTTATGAATTCTGGTTGATATTATGAAGTTCCTCTGGAATCATTACTATGAGAAATGCTGCCTCATGAATGCTTCTTTGTGAATATGCATCCAAACCTCGCTGACAAACCTTTTAGCATGTTCCATTAGATTCAAGACATTGAAGAGGTCTTCACTTTAACGATCTCAGAACAACAGCAGAGCCTCCCTGTGCCTGAAGAAGGGTACTTGTGCTCAAAAGCTTGCAAAGAACTTTGTTTCAACTACTCAGTTAATCTAATACACGATATCACATATACCCAAAGAACCTTGCCTGCCTATGTCCTTAGACCAACACAGCTACAACCAAAACCCCCTTAACTTTAATGACTATGTTTTAACCAGACAATAGATATGCTAAAAAGATTGTCTGAACAGGGAAACCAGTTTGACCATGGTTCTCTGCAGGGGACTGGTGTAGAAGAGAGTGAAAATGCCTCAAGCAGGACAAAAGGACAAAAATGACAAAGGACTCAGAGAAGGAACAAAGGAGGTAGCTTCACAGGGACACTCAGGAAGTGTTGGGGAGGGGAGAAATGATAGACAGGCTTTGTAGGTAGGGGGCAGTTTAGTCACAGGACCAAACAGTCAGAAAACAGGAGATCAGGAGAAAAGACTCTGTGGTTAGAAGAAAACTATGAGAGTTGCACAGAAATTTCTTTGACCATTACAAAAGACCTGACTCTCAGGCCAAAGGAAGTTCCAGAGTGGTGAGGAAAACCATATATTTTGTCTGTAGCTGTATAATCTTTGTGCTTATATGCAGAGAGCAAAATTGGTTCAGAAATCATGCCCAAACCCATGTACATGTGCATGCAAGTGTGTTTCTTATACCCATTACAAGCTCCAAAGTAATTAAACTATAGTCTGCTTTTGGGAGATGATGTGATGCCACAGGGGAATCTTAAGGGTCAACTGTAGGATCAGAGGGAAAGACAGCTAGACTGTGGGTGCTACACAGAGAAGCTGCATCCAAAAAGGTGCCTAGAGACCCTAAGCCAGGGACATTGCCTGGATGTTAATTTACTCCAGTGAAATCCCACTGACTTCAATGGATTTAAACTGATGTATTGAGAGGCAAATCTTTACCAACCTGCCTGACTAGATGATTATGCACATACCACTTGTGTGGCTGTATGTCGAATAGCTGCAGGAGACTAATAGTAACAATGCAGCAAGACCAATAACTTTAAAAAAGTAGCTCTCAAGCATTAGCTTCATTGAAAATTTGAATTCACTGTGGTTGTTTGTCTTACCATGTCTGCTTTCGCAGAGTAATCTACAAATGCTGGCAGAAGCTACTTGTGTCTACAGAGTTGCAAATGCTCATGGAAAGTTTTGCTTTTGTAAAAACAAGTCTGTGCATCAGAAAGTGGATTTTAAGAGACAGTCATCCAATCAGGAAAGAAGAAAAAACCATGTGATGTCCATGTCTGCGTCCAATCAAAACTAAAAAGCAGAACTTACATTTCAGATGGTGTGGGAACAATCTACAGACCAAGAATTAGCCACAAAGTAACAAAAGAATTGAAGAAAATCACAAACTGTTCATGGACAATTTGCAAAAGAAAGAGAGGCCAAATTAACTGAGTACATTATTTGCTATGAATCATTCACTCTGCTCTAATTAACAAGAGTTGTGTACTCAGCTCCTTCTGCAGCATCTTAACAATCTGCTCCTAAGGGTCAGAGTCCCTGAGAAATCCATCATTTTACTTGTAAATGTGTTTTCATTAAATAATAGTCTAAAATAATGGCAGAAAGACAATTAGAGAGAGATTTTAAGGGGATCTAGTGATTAGTGAACTTCAGTTAGAGAGGGAGTTTAGATTCTTCATTGAAAAGTTTGGATGCTTATCTGAACTACTGTTCATAACAGTGACTCCTCAAATATCTTTCCTTTTTCCTGCCATATTTTTCCCTAATCAGTCACTGTGACCTGAAGGCATGGAGAAGGTATGGAGTTTTGTCAAGGGTCTATAGCTGCTCAGTAGTACAACTAAAAAGAAAAAGTGGATCTCTTGAGTCCCCATCCAGTATGCTGGACTGCTTTATTTTCTGCAGTGTTCAGATGCCTGCCATCAACCATACTAAGTAGCTACATATGTAGCAGGCCAATGATGATGTAATTCTCTGAAAAACAGGACACCATGATCACCCTTTTCTTTCTGACGTCTCTGACTGGAACTTGACAATGTACTTAGAAGCTCCCTGGTTCTTGTGCGGTTTTCAACAAACTATTTTTCTTTCCTTTCTATTGGCCAAATTAAATCTTGGTAAAAATGAAAAAAAAGTTTATGGAGGTATATCATTTCTCTATATCAGGGGTGTCAAACTTATAGCCCATGGGGCTGTGTTGTGAAGCCCTCAGGGCTAGTAGAGCGGCTGCGAATTTTGGGATGGAGCAGGCAGGTGTAGAGCCCATTTCTGAAATCTGGGGCTTGAACCCCATTAGTGATGTGTTAAACCCTGCCATCTCTGCTGCTTTTTGCTTCACTGGTACTGCCACATCTGGCTGTTGCTGGAGGTACTCTGGGAACTAACTGAATGTTCCAACCTATTGAACAGAATACCACCAGCAAAAAATAAAAGAACAAAAAAATAACTTCTTTGAAAGAATCATAAGGATTTTTGGGGTTTTTTTTAGAAAAATGCACCCTTCTAAAAAGAGCTCAAAACTTTTAAGATTAAAGTATCCATATAACAGGATGTGTAGAATTCAATTATACATACAGACTGCATTATATAAATACCTGTAGGTAAGAGTCACGTTATAGCTACACGATTCTTTACAAGTGTTCCTGATACTGTACACCAGGGGTAGGCAATGTTTTTTGGCCGGAGTGCTGAAAAACACCACAATGCCTACCTTGGAAGGTGCCAGAGTGCTGGCATGGCAGAAAAACAAAATGAGGGCAAGGGGTACATGGCAGGATGCCCTGCTTGTGCCTCTTGCCCCCCAGCCAAAGCCCCTGCGCCTGCCAGCAGCTACCCCGACTCTGGGTAGCTGCTGGAGCCCAGGCTGCTCCCAGCAAGGCTTGCAGTGTCCCAGCTGCCTGCTGGGAGCAGCCCGGGATCCCGGCTGGCTGCAGCCAGGAGGCTACAAACAGTTGCACCAGGCTCTGGGCTCTGGCATCAGCTCCACACCGGCGCGTGCAGGCGCACCTCAGAGCAGGCGGTGGGGGAGGGGCCTGAGGCAGCACAGCCCTGGTCTCTCCCCTGCTCCTGGCATGGAGGTGATGAGCCCGGCGCTGCTGTTTGTAGCCAGCCCGGGCTCTGGGCAGCTGCAGCAAGCAGTGGGCAGGCTGCAAACAGCTGTGCCGGGCTCCACAGCTCCAGCATCAGCTCCATGCTGGCGGCGACTGCATGGGCATCTTGGCGCGGGCTGCACGCCCCCACTGTCTGCCCCAAGGTATGCACATAGTCACCGCCAGTACTGAGCTGATGCTGGAGCTGTGCAGCCCGGCGCAGCTGTTTGCACTCTGCCCGCTCCTTGCTGCAGCTGTCCAGAGCCCAGGCTGGCTACAAACAGCAGCTCCAGGGTCATCACCTCCATGCCAGGAGCAGGGGAGAGACCGGGGCTGCGCTGCTTCAGGCCCATCCCCCACCGCCCACTCCGAGCCGCGTCTGCACGTGCCGGTGCAGAGCTGATACTGGAGCCCGGCGCAGCTGTTTGAAGCCTCCCGACTGCAGCCGGCCCCGGCTCTGGGGAGCTGCTGCCAGCTGGGATCCTGGGCTGCTCCTAGCAGGCAGCTGGGATGCTGCAAGCCCTGCTGGGAGCAGCCCGGGCTCTGTCGCTGACAGCAGCTACTCGGAGCCGGGGCTGGCCGCCGGGTGCCAAGCAAAATGGCCTCATGTGCCACGCTTAGTACGCGTGCCAGGGGTCGCTGACCCCTGCTGTACACTGTTAAGGGTTAACTCTAATCTGGGGCTGGTCTGAGGCATGTGCTACATGAAGCACCAGTGCCAGCCCAGTCCCACGCACTGGATCTGGCCTGCGGGGCCTTATGAGGTTGATAACCCTGCACTAGGGCAATTCCCAATGTAGCCAGTGAGGCTACTCAGTCACTGACTGACTTCAGGAGGGTGGCAGGATTGGCCCTTGCCTTTGTCAAAGGGCAGGAATCTGTTCTTTTGAAACAGAGGGAGAAGTTGCCTTTTAGTTATATAGAGACACCTTGACTCAAGTTATAAACCACATTTAATGGGAAATAATTGAGGATGAGGGGTTATGCAAAAGGGAGGGGATTTGAACTTTTTAATTCCCAGGCTACTAGTGGTAGGTTGTCTTAACTTGTTTGTATATGCTGCATTGTGGGTGTATTCTAAGCTACATAAAGGGTGCCTAAAGAATATTTCCTTTTCTTGAAAATCATATTGCTAATTAGGAGACATTTTTTAAGACACATTCCCCTCTCCCCACCACTATGTTTGGTGTTGGATTCCTTGTGCATTTCAGAGTGTGTCAATATGGAAATTTGAGTGGCCAGTTTTATCTGCTGCCCATAATCTCCCTTTCTGTTCTTGTGTGTGAAAAATAATGCTATAGAGAACTGCTTACATATATCTACCTTCCACCATTCTAACAGCACTAAATAAAATATGAAAGGCAAGGGTTTTTGTGGGTGATATCCATCACCCCAACTAAATTAAATACAACATTCACATAAATATTTCTAGTTCTCATTTAGTTTTGAAAAGTCCACATTTTATTTATGCGAAAGTGCCTCTTTATTATGATATACTGCCACATATTAAGGCTCTGATTCAGAAAAGTATCCCTATTCACTAAAGTGGTTAAGCACCAGCTTAAAGTTGAGCAATATGCATAAGTGCTTTCCTGAATATGAAATGGCCTTAAAGTAGTTAATTGCTTTCTTGAATCAGAGCCTAAATACATGTTAAAATATTAATGACAACAATGTCCTTCCTATCAGTTTTTAAATAATTGTCTCACTCATTTTTCAAATGGTTCCTCACAGCTGTGCAATGACAATTCTCTACAGAAGAGAAGTTCTCTTCAATGTCTTTTCTTTTAGAATGTCTATTTCTGGGTTTGGACATCAAACCCACATCAGGAGACTTCACTGCTTCTCTAAAAAGTTTGGTGTTTACTCTTGACATCATAAAGAAAGAACTTGCAGTAGCTGTAGATAATTAGCAGATTCAAGTCAAGACTATTGTATCTATATTAACATGCACCTCATTTTTTATTTCACCAGCTTCTTGAATATGTGGTTATCATTATTCTACCTTTGACTTGTGTGATTTTGCATTCAGGCATATACATTTTTAATGTTAGCCACATTAAAAAAACTACAGTGTTAATAAAAGTGTCTGGAAAAGGTTTTCAGACTCAAATCATAGGATTTTTATCTCAAATTCATGAGGTTGAGGCTAAGAGTAAATCTTCCTCTCCTACCTGTGAATGTTGTCTAAGGTTAAGCCAGCTCTAGGATTGTTTGACAGTTAGCCCTCCTTCATATTATGATTCTTGGCACACATAAAAAGCCATTTGTCTAAAGTTTCTCAGTCTTTTAGCTGGAATGAGCTATTATATTGATACGGAAAACAATATCACATAATAGAGAAAAATCACATGAGTTTTTCAGCTGTGAAAAGAATACTTTATTTTTAAACTAAACTATTCCTGGCCAGATTTTCCATTTGAATAAGTCAGTGATGCTACATCGCCATGCAATATAATTCTACATGTTCTAGTCTAGATTCAGGTCTGTGCTGAGATTTACTCAGAGCAGTGACAGAAAGTGGCCATCGGCTTCCCTTTTTGGGTCAACAGCATGAGCAACCAGGTAGTTTCAGCCAGGCAGCCAGTTGACAGGGCTCCCCATTGGGCCTTCCTACCTTCACCCTTCTTCTAACCCTACCTCCTCTCCAGGATTCCTCTAATCCCTCCCCTTTTTGTGCTGCTTTTAGCTTGCCTTTACCTTTCCATCTCACTAATTATGATCCTGCTCTCCCACCCTACTGTCCTATGCTATACCCCCTGACTCCCATCATCATCCCCTTACAAATAAGCTCTTCGGGACCACAGGGTTCACTTAGGAACTCCTGCAGCTTAGACAACCTTAAAATGGACAGTCCTTCCTGAAATGAATTCTATGCCTGACAAGTCAGACTTTTTTCAGCGACAGGGGTTTAACTCAACCAAGCTGCTCTATATTTTTGTGGGTGGAGCCCTGAGTTCTTCTACCCAGAAAAATGAACTGCAATGTACAATTTTCTGTTCATTTGTGTGGACATTTTACATTCAAACTCTTTCTGAGTGATTTTTATTCCTTAGGTTTTTTGTCTCTTTCTCAGGCCTGGCATGCAAAAAGAAAACCATGAGAGATCTTTCTCATCATCATTCCTTTACAAATAAGCTCTTCAGAAAGAGAATGGATCTATTTGCATATCTCTTCCCACCTCCTGTTGTCCTCCTCTCAACACTGCTTTTCTCCACTTTCCCTGGTTAATGTTCCCCTCTCCTGAATTCCCCATGAATAGCACCTACATTAAATCCTGGAAGATTAACTCAACAGAAATTGACACAAATAGCCAAAAGCATTATTTGCATACAGTTTCAGAGAGGAGCACATTCCAGAAAAGTGTGCTTACTATATCTTGTGGGAAACAACTCTGGCAGGCGCACACTACATGCTTGGAAGACTAAGACCATATTTACATAGTAAACTTAATATGTTCCAGAGCCACTGCTCTCAAACACACTGCTGTTCTGGGCCTCACATCTGAGAGACACTTGAGGCAGAATAATTAACACTGCTGAGCAAGGGTGAATTTACGTGCAACACCTAGATCATACTAAGACCACTTAAAACACGAGCAACCACATGTTAAAACTCCTTAATTTGTGCTAAGTGCACAGCCATGTCCTTGGGGTTCAGACAAGAAGTAGAAGCAGCAGTTTGCAGATGTCTGGTCCTGGTGCTGCCACTGCTTCTCCCTGCCCCTACTCCTTGGGTATGGTGCCTGCGCAGGTTCCAGCCACTGAGGGGCTGTGCTGGGACCAGACATCCACAAACTGATGCTGCCATGCACCCCAGTGGCATGGCTGTGCTGTGCTGTGCTCTGCTATGCCCTGCCCTGCATGCATGCTGTGACCTCCGGTTTAAAATGCAACCCCCACCCAAAGCTTCATTTTTTTGCAGCACACTACTATACTATGGCACATCCTTTGGGAATCACTGCCTTAAGTGCTTGCTGGGCAGTGGCTTACTTTGAACTCTTTTTGAACTTTCACCTTATTTTCCCTGATAGCTCACTATTAAACTTAACCAATGTATTTATACAGTAAATATCACACTAGCCAGGTCAACATATAGTGTTCCCGAATCATTATAGAGCAAGCAGCTTCCCATCCATCACAGCCATTATCTCCATTTTGCAGGTGGGGATTTGCAACAGAAAGAGATTCTAAGTGAATTCCTCCTGGTCCTACTGACATCAAAGGCAACCCTCCCAGACCTGACTAGTAGTATGATTTCACCCAAAATGAATCACATAGGTATCACACAGGAAGCTGCGGTAGAGCACAAACTTGAACACCAGTCTTATGAGTAGAGATGGTCACAACGTTGGTGAAGCTCTTTCCAAAAATAATTATACTTTGTGTAAATGAAAGGTTTAATGGAAAATATATTCTGACAACATTTTTCACTGAAAATTTTTTGGAACGGTTCAAAATAATACTTCCTGGTAGCTTTAGTTCATTTAATTCTGAGGGTTTTTTGAGGGTTTTTTTTCACTTTGTTGCAAGCTTCCCTTGTTGCAAGCATGGGCTGGGTTGCCTGCCCAGAAACACTACAGTTCCCCCTCCCTTTCCTGAATGATGCAATGAAAACCAGGTAAAAAAAGTCAAAGCACTCCATCAAAATTTTCTGATGCACAAGTTTCATTTTGTCCTTTTCTACGTGAAACATTTTATTATACCACATCCGAAATGCTGTGCAATGCATTTCCGAATTTGGGGGAAAATGCCAAAGTTTCATGAGGTTTTTCGGACCTATTTTGGGGAAAAAAATCCAAAATCATAAATATTTTTTGCAAAATAGAATTTCCATTTCTCAACCAGCTCTGCTTCTGATTGCCAGACTTGTACCCTGATCTTTTCTTCATTATGGTTCTTTACTGTTCAGGCACAAAAGGGTTCTTTTCCGCTTCCTCTGTTGAATAGTTGTCTTGTGTCCTAACCAGTAGCTCATGCTGTTCTATTAATCATCATTTTTTTAAATGATGCACAAATCAGATAATTCAATGGAGATTCCACTAGAAGGATTTCAGTGGCAGACACAGCAACCCTTGATCTTTGAAAGCTGAGGAAGGTGGCAAAGAGCACAATACACTGAGTTGCTGGACAGAGAAGGGTAATCATTTCTGCAGGGAATGAACTAAGTAGGACTGCACCAATAGAGATTTTGGGGGCTGATACCGATAGCCGATATTTAAATAGGCATATCGGCCGATACCGATCTGATTTCCGATACAGCTGCCTCCAGCTGGTTAAGTCCAGCGTGGTAAAAGGGAAGAGGGGAGGGAAGGGAAATGGGGGTGCAGATCAACAGCCCCCACAGTGAGCAAGTGGGCAGGGGCAGGCGCTGCCCAGGTGGGGGGGGCGGGGGCTGGGCTTGGAGCGGGCACCAATGGTGCTGGGAGGATGCTGCATCCACCCCAAATTTTGCCACAGCTCAATTCCCAGCTCTGCCACTGCCAGCCACCCAGCACTGCTCCAGCTCAATGCCCTGCCTCCACCCACACATCGGGAAAAGCCAAGGCTGCACCAGGTGGCTGGCAGTGGTGGTGCTGGGAGCTGAGCTATGGCAAAATTTGGGGTGGATGCAGCATCCTCCCAGCGCTGCTGGTGCCCGCTTTGACCCCAACCCCTGCTGAGAAGAGCCCCACACAGCCCTAGCTGCAGCCCGCTCTGCCCCACCATGCTCCGTGCAGATCTGGGGGCACACGCCCTCCCAGGGTACAAGCAGTGGCAGGAATCACCCCCCCTGCCTTGCCTGTCCCACCTGGGCAGCACCTGCCCCTGCCTCCTCCATCACCACGGGGGGGCATTGATCCCCACCCCCCACTTCACAATGGACTGACCAGCTGGAGGTAGCTCTCCACACTGCCAGCTGTGCTCCTCGCTGCCTGAGTGCTGTGCTGCAGCTGCAGGCAGCATGAGCATTTATCAGCCAAATTATCAGCTCCATTGGGCCAATATCTGATACAGTAAATTTTCTTTATATCAGTACTGATCTGATATCAGACTGGTGTATTGGTGCATCTCTAGAACTAAGTCTAACCATTTATTTCTTATAAGCTAGTTCTGACCAATCTAGTATCCAAACAGTCACCAGGTGATAAAAACTCTCAGTCATGACTAGCTTGACTTGAATTCAAGCTGCTAAACTTGTGGTGAAAATCTTTCTGTCCTGTCGTATACTCCCTGAGCCATCAAATACCCCCTCACTTTGTGTTCTGAGCTCCCTTTCATTTATTTTTGTCTCTCATTTTAATCTTAGGCTAGCTATGTCTACATAGCAAATTTCTATACTCCATGGTGGTGTCCTCAAGCACACTATGCTGCTCCAGGAGAGAGGCTGCAAACTGGCCAGTTAGCCAGGATGTTAGCTACTGTACATGTTCCACTTAGACCATACGAAATCTGTGGAATGTTAAGTGGGGTGTTAAAGTTGTGACTGCTCACAGCACACACTATGTTAATGGTTAATCCTGTTTCTTGCCTGCACAGTTCTGACTTGCCACTAGAGAGCTGACAAGCAGGGGCATGGCTAGAAGCCAGGACACCTGAACATTATTCCTGCTTTGGCAGGGGGTGAGGGGAGGAGAGAGACGCAGAAGCAGTGCACATTGGGATGCTGAAGGACTACAGATTGTTCATTTTATCTCTGTGAAGCAGACTGAAGTTATTCTAACATGAGCTAGGTGGCACAGTCCAGAGTTAACTCTTGTCCACGCCACCACTGCTTCTCTCAGCCGCTTTTAGTATAAAAAGTGCTGCCAAGTTTAATCCAGAAAAAAAGTTTGGGAAACACTGACTTACAGGTTATGGTGTTAAAATGGCTGTCACTGGCTCTGAGGAATCTGACTTGACTTTGTATGAATGCAACAAACTGGTTTTGAGAAGCAAACTCAAAAGATGTGAACTGATAGGAACAAAATAATTCTGGCTGGTTGAATAAATCTCTCTTTCTCTGGAGACTGGGTTGTTGGGAAGCTACCCAGGAAACCAGACTAAGATCAGCATCCACTGTGGTGTCTGGAGAAACTAGTGCTGCTAAGGCCAGCATCCTCTAGGTAAGATAGGCATTGCCGTAGACAACTTGTTTTAAAATTATTTTTCTCCACATTTTCTTGTTCCTTGATTTAAACAAACAATACATGGCTTTTTGGGGGATGTTTTGTCAATATATAATACACCATTGGTCACAGGTTCCTGTAGACAAGGACTGGAGGTGCCAGTCTTAGACCTGCTGGGTAAGAAAGGATAGTAGGGTTGTGCGAAATGGGCCCTATTTGATTCAGATTCGGCCTAAATCAGGGACAGTGATTTGATCCGTTGATTTGGATCGCTGTCCCCAATTTGATTCAGCCAAATCCGAATCTGATGATTCAATGCTGATTCAGCAAATCAATGATTCAGACACAGGCGCAGCTTTAAAAGTTTTTTCTACATACCTTGAGATAGCAGTGCAGCTCATGATCAGTGTGGTGCTGGGGCGCAATGCAGCGTCCCATAGGAGCACAGGGGGGCTCTCCAGCATGCTTGGCAGCAAACCTGGAAGTGGACCAGAATTACTTCCAGTCCACGTCTGGGTCTACCAGAGAGTGTGCTGGCTGCCCCGCCCCGTGCCCCCTTTGGCCCAGCGATCAGCCACAGGGGGACCCTGGGTGCCCCCCCTCAGACCCAGGAGACATCAGTCACTAAGCTGGGGTTTGTGGGGGGACCTGCTAGCGTGCTCCCCAGTGGACCCAGAAGTGGACCAGAAGTGCTTCTGGTCCAATTCCGGGTCTGCTGAGGAGTGTGCTGGGGAGCCCCTGTGCTTCTGTGCGATGCTGCATCTGCCCCAGCACCACAGCGTTCAGAGCCCCTGCTACCTAGAGGTATGTAGAAAAAACATTTAAAGCTGTATCTACGTCCGAATCACTGAATCTGTCCAAATCTCTCTGAATCAATTCGGAGGGTTCCAAATTGATCCGGAGACATTAAAGGGTCCTCTGATTCAATTCAGATTCGGAGGTTTGGCCACTGAATTGGGCCGAATTTCTGCTGAACTGAATCAGGGACCAAAGCTTTGCACAGCCCTAAAGGATAGCATATAAGGTACTGTGGTCAGGGCTAAGAATGGGCTACTTATGGAATTGCACTGCAGGTGAGGTAAAAGCATCAGAAAGGGTGAAATCAGAGAGACCTGGGAAGGGAAGAGGTGCAGCCAGTCCTTCAGTGGTGACATTGCCGGACTACATCACAGAATGGGATATGAAGATAAATATGTTAAAGATTCTGAGGTGCATAAATACTATATTAACTGAGGCCATATACATTTTAAAAGCACATCTGCCTGATAGGGTTCTGCTGGTTGCAGGAGGAAGTGGCAGGGGACATGAGCAGACCTCAAATTTAAAAAAGGGGTGGGGTGCAGAAGGTGTGGCACATCATCACATATACCACAACAAACATTTTTTTGCAGTTAAAGAGAAACTAGAAGTTTTACAAATATGTAAAGGGGCCAGAGTAAAATGTACATCCCTTATTCAGATTCACAAAACAAAATCTAGCTTTCTTGAGTGTCATGACTGTGCCTGCGATACTTCACTCAGTCATTTCTTCATCTTTGAGTTAATGTCACCGCACCTGAGTTAAGGTTTCTATTTAGAATTAAAAACAGTCTGCATGGCTGTGAAACAGAAGTGTGACATTACCAGGAATGGCTAACAGATAGCAAAATTGTAGAAGAAAGGATAGTTCGAACAGTGGAACATCAAAACTATTAAAAAAGAGAGAGGTTGTTAACACCTGTAGAGGAGACTAAGATTAGCAGGGATCAGGAAGATGCTAATAAGCCATGAAGTCAATTGACTCTCTCAGTGCTGCCTAAAGAGAAATGTTGCTGTCCTTCCCAGGCAGTTAGTTTTAATGTTTGGGTGCAGTAAAAATCAAAGGGAGAGGGTGCAGCTGGACCACTGCATACCACCTGGATCTCCCCCTTACAGGGGTGAGGGCAAAGCTGGAGGCGTGGTAGGGAGACAGCATTTCTATTTAGACAGCACTTAGACAGTCAATTGATTCCAACCTTGTCTTAGATCTGAGTAGATATGGTATCTATGCTCATAAAATTCCTTAGTGTAGATGCACTTAGTGGCAAAACTCTGCTCATACCATTATAGCCTTATTTTGCTCATGGGAAGGAAGGGGTTACTTTACTGGTAAATAACGCAGCTGTGCCAGCATGGCTGCTTTCATCTTAAGAGTACTTTTGCCAGGAGACAAAACTCATTCCTTTTGTTGCAAATTTATGGAATTATTCACCATTCTGATAGCAGATGGTAATAACTACAGTAAACCTGCCAGAGTGTTGGGTGCCTGTAGATGTGCAGGGGGGCTGCTCTGATGTGCTGTAATTACACCACATCAGAGCAGACTCAATTAATTGAGTCTGCTGGAGCGTGCTAATTAGTGCACTTCCAGTAGCCCGTGTCCCATGTATCAGAATCCCTGTGCTTCAGAACAGGGGTGGGGGATACTTTAACTAAAGCTCGTTCGATGAACTTTAGTTAAAGCACCCCCACCACCATTTTGAAGCATGGGGACGCTGATACATGAGACGCTGCAGGCGCTTTAATTAGAGCAGTTCTTAGAGCTTTCCCCCACACCTGGAGCACATGTAAAAATGCCTGTTGTTAGCTGGAAGACAACACAGATGTTGCCACAGTTGAGTCCAGTAGCAGCTGGGTGTTAGCTATGTACCACAGAGCTGGATGGTTGATTTTAACAAGGTGATCTCTTAAAGTTATTAGTCAACACTTAAGGCAGCCAGACAAGAAAGACAGATAATGAAGAAGGGACTTGAAATATGCAGTGTCGGCAGAAGGCATTTTGCCTCATAATACTGTCAATGAATGTTGGAAACATTTTAAATTAACAGAGTGAACTTCTGTCCTTTTGAAGAACTGTATTTTGGGCTGCTTGCTGAGGTGGTGGGAATTGCCTTTGAAGCTGAAGTAATCAAGTCACTCTTAGTATTCTTGTCAGTGCCTACCAGCTAAGCCAAAGTAAAGGCAAGCCTTTTTTCAGCCTGGAGAACTTCCAAAAACAGTGCTCTATTTCATGTGGCAGAGATAAAAGTAAGTGGTATTATGCCCCTGGAGTTCCAGCAAGGCACACTGACTATATGTCCATGAGTTCTGATGACAGTCCTTTCAGCTTTCATAAAACATAAAGTAAACAGTTTTGTAGGTGATTTTGTACTGATCCATGTAAGGAAAGCAAGAGGAACAAGGTACCAGACTTCAAAAGATAGCTGCAACTTATGTTTTGCTATAATGGTTTAAAAAGGCTATGTACATGGGGGATCCAAACTTACTATTTTTTATGTAGAAGTTAAAAAATCTGTGTGTATGTGCATGTGTGTGCACATGCACGTGAGCGAGAGAGAGAGTCTATATTGCTGTAGTAGTACATGAAGGTTGGAGTTAAGGTGATGGGTTTATTATTCAAGATGAGGACAGATGTGGGACATGGATTATGAAAGAGAAGCAAGTTGAAGCCAAGAAGAGACAGTGATGAAAAGAAGGTAGATGGAATAGCTGAATTCTTGTATTGTTATATTTCTTGGTCTTGTTTGTTGTAAGCCATGCCTCCATGCCAAAGCTTAACCTATGTAACAGTAGCAAGCTGCAAAGTGTGGATAAGCAGCAAAAGGCCTCAAAACCCATGCCTGTAACCACAGTGTAAATTTTTGCAGATGTAACAATTAGCTTGGCTAGCAAATGCTATCAACGCATCTAATAAAACATCATTAAACAAAGCATTATATTTTGGCCTTATCTTAAAATATTAAAAGTAGAATGTACCCAAATATACTTGTGGTGGGGAAGGAAATGGGAGACTAGGTTTTTCCCTGTCCTTCCCCTCTCACACTGCAGGGAGAGTGATGCTGGCTTTGACAGCAATCCGGCAGCAGCTGGAGCCTGCAGATCACTGAGAGGAGGGGGTGGGGCCCAGAGAGAGAGCAAGCCAGCAGGAAGAAGAAGTGGCGTGCATTGAGGGGGAAAGATCGGGAAGCAGCGAGAAGACACTGCAGAAGAAGGAAGGGAACTGGGGAGAAGGACCTGGAAGCAGCTCGCTGGAAAGGCAGGGCCACAGGAAGCCTCCGGGGAGGCGAAGAGCCAGTAGCGAGCTGGGAGGCAGATGGCAGGCATTGCTGCTAGAGCTAAAAGAGCCTGTAGAGACAGGATGGACCTGGGAAGCCGCATGTGGCTCGCTCTGGGGGGGAGCCAGTTGTGCTCCATGGTGAAGAGTGACTGGGAAGTCACAAGCAACTTGCCCTAAAAACTGACCTCACTGTGCGCCCCAGTGAAGAGTGGAGTGGAAGAGGGTCTAGAGCCACAATGGGATGGACAGTGTGAGAGCCCAAAGATACAGGGTGGGAAAGATTGGGGATGGGACCCAGGTGGAAACTAGAGGCCCAGCAGGGAAAACCCAGAGGACCCATAAAAGGGGCTGAACCTGACAGCGAGAAGCTGGGGAGGAAACAGCTCCATTGTGAAGGTTGCAGCCCCAAGGAGCAGGCTGTGGCTGACAACACGGTCAGAATTGAGGTTGGGAGTGATGGCCGAAGGGACGGTTACCTGGGGAACACTTGGTTGGGATAAAAAGGGGACGCTGCTAAATATGGAAGAACCCTCACAACTTTGATGGTGGTGAGAACCTGGTAGCCACCAGAGGATCACATAGGAGGCTGGCCAATCTAGCTTTGAGTTCTTAGTTTAAGTTATTGTGTAGCGAACTATTCTATGCAAAGCCACAATGAGGTTAGTTGCAGGGACATTTACACTACCAAAGAATGGCTGACAACAAGCTGATGACCAGTGGGTGGCTCTTGACAACGAAGGGCAGCGCAGTTGAGAAGTTATCACCCAAGACAACTGATGCTTAGGCGACGCTGCCAATTCTGGTCTGGGAAGTGATAAGGATGGGGTAAAGGGGAGAATGGAGAGAAATGAAAGAGTGAGACCTTATAGGATATCTGGTCAGACTGTCTCTTTCAGAAGAACATCAAGACGTGGCAGGTGAGAGAGAACAAACAATAGGATACTCGGATAATATTATTTCCAAGGTCTCACACGGACGTTGCAAGGGGGTAAAACACCAGGTAAGAGAACACCGAGACCCTATAACATCTACCATCAACAGTATTAAATGTTATTTTACCATAATAAATGCATTTTTATTAAAATTCTTAAATAATTTGTAAAAACAAAGCAACCTTGTCAAAAAAACCCCCATAAACTATAGCAAAAAAGTAACAGGTCAGTGTTAAATAGCATTCCACAGTGAAACAAAAGGAAATAAAAAGCCCTCCCTTTTTACTTTCCCGAATCTTCTGAGCTAACAAAAATCTAGTTCAATCCCATTCTAAAAGTTTCAGTAAAAGAAAAACAAAAAATTAAAAACACAACCAAAAACCATTTATAAAAGTATAAAAAACAGCCAATTATATATATTGGGCATAGACTAAAAAACCCCTCAATCTTTTCTAAAGCTCACCACACCAGTTCAAGTCCCCAGAGGAACAAAAAAGCCTGGTGTGGTAGAGAAAAGAAACCCATCACTAGAAGATACCTACCAGAGGACACCAAGCAGTCTGGACAACAGCTGGAGACAGAACTATCAACAGTGAATCCTAAGGGGGACATGGGCATGCTTTATGAGCGTGTGCCGACGCCAATTTACTGGGTGTTAAGAGCAGGGAGTTAAGTACCCGTGGAGGGAATTAAGAACAGCACAGAAGGAAATGACAGAGGAACCGGAAGTGAGTTCCCGGCATTGAAAGGGAAAAAGCGCAGGCACAGGGTGCCTCAGCAGGGGCAATTGGTGGATGCCCGATCAGCAGTGGTGACCCCCAAACACTGGCTTGGAGGAGCCAGAAAACTTACCTGAAGTGCTGGCCTGGTGGGTAGGTCTGGACGGCTGGATCCAGGATGACGAGAAGCCTCAAGAGAAAGCATAAAAGAGTGACAAAACCATGAATAGATGGGGCACTGAGCATAGCAGTTGTCTGCTCAGCCCCTTAACTGCCCCACAGAGGGTGGACTTCACAGATAAGGGTATGCTTAACTGTAGCAGAAGGACTGCTCATTTATAGATTTGTTTTGGGACATTGTGTTTGTTGGTTTGAATATTATGGTTAGAGATGCTTCAGGAGGCTGTTTGCCTCAATCTACCGGAGGAGGAGCTTCAACATCTGGTTGGCGCTAGATAAGGTGTAGGGGAGGCAGAACCCCAAGGGAAAGCTCCAGGTCTGGCTGAGGGCCAAAGTTGAAGGGCATGAGACCATTCTCCCTTAACATAATTTGAAACATGAAGTCATGGCAGGAGGGAACACTCAATACCTTTAGAAGCTAGAAGAGGCACACCAAGCTGTCCTCCTGGAAGGGCACCGAAACAGCCAGCTGTGCCAAGAAGCATAAATGCCTAGCCAACAAATGGCATGGTAAATTACACAAGGCCAGCAAACCTGTTTCTTCCTTAAATCCTAGGCTACATAAGCATTATCTTTATCAATACAAATAAGTCTTTGCTATTGCATATCCTAATAAAGCTTTTGAGTTGTTTCTGAAATGGTTTCACTGGTCATCAATCAATCTCCTTTCACCCTCAGTTAAAATTTAAAGTAACATCGTGGCAAACAGAAATGGTGCTAACTCACCATTAGCTAAGACTCTTAATAAGCAGGTGTGAACATTGATGACAGCCTATTGAGCCAGGGAGGATCTGAGTTCTGAGTTCACAGACTGTTATCTGGTGCCTACTGGACAATGGAAATCTTGTATCACAGCATCTTTCAGAGTTTCAAAAATTGTTCTTTTCCTGCCTCAGAATGAAAACAAAGACAAGTCTGCAGGATTTTGGCCAAGGTGCATACAGTTCCATAGATATTCACTGATGGTGGTGATGTATAGTACAACTCCTGCCATTTTGGACCTTCAGCTGCTGTCCATATAGGCTCCACTTTTCTACAGCATTAGGGGTCCCATGGATTGATTTGAGCACTGGAATTCTGTTGCATCTTCACCAGGTAGGAATCATACCCACAGATCAATGGAAGCTTAACATTCATGGGTATTTTTAATTCCTTCATATACAATGTACTCCAGGCAACCAGTTGGCTGCTTACTGTTATTCACTGGAAGAGACAACCCCTGCTTTCCAACAGACTTACTTAGATGGAAAATGAAACACTGAATGAAACAAAATATCAAGTCAATTAAAAACCAAAACAAACCCTAAACTCGCCTGAAAATATTCCCATAACTTTACGGGAAAAATAGTCCTCACCATGTAATGTCATTACTGCACATGAATTTAAGTTATTCTGTTCACTTCACAGTGAACAGATCCAATCATGGACAATGGATCAATCTGGCACTGCTCATCAAGCTCAAAGAGTCAAAAAGTTGGGCATCACTGTGTAAGTCTTACATTATTTACACACACACACACACACACACACACACACACACACACTTTTTGGTGTAAAAATGAAGTGTGCTGTCAATTTTAATCCAGAAAAAAAGTGTGCCCCATGTATAAAAAGTTTGGGAAACACTAGTGCACAAGGTAGGATATAAACTCTAGCACTATCTGCAGAACTGTCCATCTCATGCATCTCATAGCAATAACACAGCCAATCTCTTTCTGTTTTCAGTCTTGACAAACTTCAGCTTGGAAATGGGGGAGGAAAAGATGCTCTCTGGCATAAGGTTAATTTACACAAGTTGACTCATACTAATGAAGTTCAAACCATTTCCTGAGGATTAATGACCAGGTGAGTAAAATGAGGGTCCTAGGTAACCTCTTGTAGTCATTAATTCTCTTGAATCCTTTGAGGAAATACTTTGAAAGATACTTTTTCTTTTCCTTTCTTGTTTCATGGCTGTTTTTGCATTGAGGCTCCTCAGGTATTTGCTGGTTGTTCCCACCATCCATTTAAGCCTGGTATCTCCATTTCTAAACATTTCTTTTAAGGTTTAAATCTATTTAACACATTAGATCTAGTAAAAGCTCCTATTAATCTACACATTTTCAATACGATAGTTAAATAACATTTTCAGAAGCTAAGTTATAAAGCCATTGGATAAAGTATTAATAGAAGTTTTGGGTTTTGGGGAAAAAAACCCACACCTTAATATACTTCTACCAAATAGTTTAATTAATATTTATGGGGCAAAATGGTAAAATAGATCTCATATAGCAGTGGGAGTCAGTAGACATTCATTCCTGTGGTGAGCTGCTTTGTGACTTTGAAGAAGTCATTTTAAAAGTCTAAGTGTCTTTGAGGGTGATACAGACTGCCATTTATAAAACCATATTATTTAGAAATAAAGGCACAGACTCAAGATTTTCTAATTTAATTAAAAATATGATTTTAAAAAACATTCTTTTTCAGAACAGTTTTTGAAATACTTGTCACAGGTCCATAATTATTAGTTAATTGTACTGATTTCACCTAGTGAAAATTATCATTTTAATTATACCTGTCAGCAAGAATTCTGGTCCAGCGATGAAATCTGGAAGTCGGAAAATGCAGTTAAGCACATGGAAAGGACAGGCTAGCTTTTCAAAGTTGCTATAAAACTGTATTTATTTACTTAAATTTAGGAAAGGGTTATTGGAATGGTTTAATCTAAATAATGCATCCATGTTCTACACAAATCAAATGCCAAAATTTACAACTGAGCTTCTGCAAAAGCATTCTTCCTGTAGCATTTCCTGTTAGGACTTTAAAACCTATTCACATTTTATTTTTATTTTACAATTAAACATAATGGTTAGATAATCTTGTGTGTTACAGTGTGGTTTTCCTTTCAGGAAATGGCAAGAGGGGCAGGGGAACAAAAGATCCTATCCTGTCTCTATGACTGTTATATGGACATAAAGAATTTAGAAAGGCCTGAGATACCTAAGACTATAAAAAGCGCGTTAAATAGGTAGACTATCACTGCTTTTTATTTATTTATTAGATTTATTAGGCAGCTTACAGGAAGGGTACCAAATAACTTATAAAGCAGGAGAATAAACAAGACAACAGAACAAAGGACATCCAGAGCTGAGAAGCAACTGACTAAAATGACCTCCCATGCATTTCTGACAAGCAAATTCAGCACATGGATGTCACTTGAAGGAGGCTGTTCTCAGCTGACCTTAGGGGCTCATCCAGATGAGCTTGCAAATGCCTCTTGCAGCATCTCAAAGCAGTTTGAGATGCCACAAAAGGCACGCTGGGAACAAAAAAGTGTTCCCTGCACTGCATATTTATAGCACTGACTCTAAATTTATTACCTGGATATCCAACTACCAAAAAAAAAACCCCCCACAAAAAAAAAAAAAAAAAATCGATCCAGGGCCATGCCCTGAGACAAACTAGTGGTCGACCCTCCAGAGACACACTGGTATCTGGCCAAAGGGTCTCTACAGTGCTTCTGTTGCTCCAGCACACACCCTTAGCATGTGGAGGAGACAGAAGTGGGACAAGGCTGTGGTGGGACCCAGACTCAGGCACTGTCCCATGTAAGCAGGCACTGGGGATAGGGGAGCTTTGTGGTTTGGTGGGAGTGATGGGGGGTGTTTAGGGGTGGTGTGGGATGTGTGAGGATGTTGTGTTTGTGGGGGAGACATCACACACCTGGCCCCGCTACCCTCTGCACTGCCAGCCAGGCCATGCTGGTGGCAGTGCTGCTGGACCTGTGGTCTGTGTGGGAAGAATGGACCCAGCCAGACCCGACCCAACCTGGCATGGCCCACTAGCATGCCTTTGCACAGGACCATGATGCCTAGCTCCAGCACTCGTGCCTTCTGTCCAAAGGCACACACTAGTTGGACGGGCAGGGCTGGGTCACATTGGGTGGCACTGCTGACATGTTCAAGGCCAATTGTGCAGCCATGGCCCACTGGCAGCTGGCCCAGAGGTCCAAAAGCCTCTACTGTGGCCATGCCATCCCCATCTGGGTCTGGCAGGCATGCAGCCTTGGGGCCACATGCTGTCATAGATAGCAGCAGGTCATACCCAGGCAGCATCCTTCGCTGCCAGACTTGCATTGGTAGAGGGTGCAGAGAACTCTAGGTTAGGACTGCTTCAGCAGTCCAGCTGGCACAAGGGGCCAGTGTCCCCAGATACCAATTGGCTGTGCCCCAAAAGCTCCTGTCTGTTTTTCCATTCAATTACAGTTGGCTCTAAGGCCCACCCAGCTAACTAGTAGCCCCTTTTCATGGGGGCTAACGGATGAATGGAACAACTAAATTCTTGGGACAACAGAAGCAAAAACAGGATACGAGTGACATAAGGGTCAAAGGTTCAAAATGTGAAAATGAGCGCTCCTGAGGGGGACTCTGAACAGAGCCCCTCAGGCCGTACCCACCAGTCATCAAAGGTGTCCAAGGAGCCAATGGATGCTGCACAATGGTGCTATGCTCAGAGGCGTGTGTGGACCAGTGAAAGGAAAGTGGCCCCGCAGTCCCCGGGCACTTTCCCGGCCAGAGCCTCCCTTCCTGGTCAGGTACAGGGCCCACTTGACCGGGGCCAGGAGGAGGTTGACCAGGAGGTCCCAGGACTTGGTGGGGCTATGGATGGGGTGTTCAAAAATAAAAAGGTGGGGAGTAAAGTTCATCCAGAACCTCAGAAGGAGGTTCCAGAGGTGAAGGTAGAGGGGTTGCAGCCTGGCACACTTGAATGTCGTGTGCGCCAGGGTCTGCCTCTGGCCATACAAGGGGCAGGAGACTGGGGTGTCAGTAAAGCTCACCACATACATGCCCATGATGATGGCTCCATGGAGGAGCCACCAGCTGAGGACCCCAGTGACTCATGGGATGAGGGTGGAGTACAGGCTCAGCCACTGGGGCACCTCAGCTCTCTAGATGCTCTTGAGAGCAAGTAGCCCTGAGCTGCTTGCTAGGGCAGCTTTGTATACTGCTGGGGCCAACACAGGTGCTGGCCCCAGGCTAGCTCTCCCTGGCTGCAGATCCAGGAGGAGCTGGGCAGGGCCATTTTGCCCCAAGTGGCACAACTTGCCCTACACCAAAATGCACATCCAGGTATGTGCACTGAGGAAAAAATCTCTGGCACAAATTTGTGCTGCTCCTATTTGAGCTGCTGCCCATGCCTGCATGTGTGGACACACCCAGGAATCTCAATGGGACATTAGGAAGAAAGCAGTTCCTTAGGCATATAGGGTCCAGACCATTTAGGGTGTAGTAGGTCAAAACCAAGACCTTGAATTGCACCTGGAAAATTACTGGCAGCCAATACAGGACTGGAGGTATGTGCTCTTGTTGAATCACTGCCATCAGAAGGTAGGTCACTGTGTTCTGTACCAGTTGCACCTTCTGGACAGTATTCAAGAACACCCACATGTAGGGCACATTGCAGCAGTCTAGCCTTGATGTTATGAAGACATGGATGATGGTGGCTAGATCTGAATCTGACAAAGGTTCGCAGCGTTCTCACCAGATAGAATTCGTGAAAGGTGCTCCTAGTCACTGCTGCCACGTAAAGATCCAGGTACAGCAAAAGATGCAAAAAAATTTGTAGCTTCAAATTTGTGTGACAAGGGAAGGTTGAACACCATCAGTAATGGATCTTCCAAACGCTCCTAGGTCACGCAGCCTGTCCATCATTATCACTTCAGTCTTGTCTGGGATTCAGCTTCAACTGGTTCACCTGTACCCAATCCCCACCTACAACCAGGCACTGGGAAAGGACTGAGACTGGGGGACCCAGGTTAAATGAGAAATATGTATCAACTACATTATTCTTCTTTGTACTGCTGTATTCTTGTCCCATAATTTAAAAAAAAGTGTCAAAGAAAGAAATTCACACCCAAAATACAAGGTCACTATAAGTGAATGCAGGTCAATTTCTTGATCCCTTTCTTCTCTCCTTAAATGGTTCACTGAGGAGAGGTTAGAAAAGTACAAAACTGAAACAGAGACCCCTGACAAACATTATATTTATGACACGATTAACATGTTAATCACACCATACATCGCAACATGCCACATGTTCAGCCAAATTGTGGCACCATAAACTGGCAAACCAGCCAAAAGGATATTCCACATAAAATGTGGAACATTTTTGTGGCTGGTTTGCATGTGCCATAAATTGAACATACGACATGCCTCATCACCCCAAAGCCAATAATCAGCTGATTATCTGTATTAGGACCTGGAAAGCCTTAGATCTGGAACCCATACAGAGCTGCTGCGGTCCTGGTGTTGCCTATTGCTGACTGTTGGCATTGGACTGGGACAGCCTTGGTCTGATGCCAACAATGGGCTGTGGGGCAGATGGATTAAATGACACATATCAATTTAAAACTATACTGAATGTTTAGAGAACTTGAAGTGATTATTGTTAGCCCTGGGCCCAGATCTTGAACTATCCCCAGGGTTATTCAGGGCTACAGCGGACAGTCAGTTGATTGTTGGCCCTGGGCAAATCCAGTTTTGGGGATATCCACAACCTGATATCTGGATATCAGGTTGGAGGCATTTCTGTTGTGCAAATGGTATGTAAACAATTTTATGCCACATCCCAAACATTGTGCATTCTCCCATGCACATCTGCCAAGGGCCTTAGAAAGCTAGCTTTCTGTTTGCAGTTCCAATATTTATGTCTGAGAGAAATGTATTTATTTACTGTAGTTGTTATAAAATGCATCTCTCACACAGTCATGATGCTAGGGTCTATCTTCTTATATCACTTGGCCTAATTCCAAAGAGTACAGGGAGTGCATCTGCGTGTAAGTTGTACAGCCTGTTACGAGCCTCGATGTACTGTTAAATACAGTGTTGAGTTTTTTAGTATAACAGCTTCTGGACCATACAGGAACAAAATATTTTCCTGGGACATATACCATTGACAGTGTGGTGGTTCTGAGCACTTTGAAGTTGGCACCCCATGTTGTACTGGCTAGACATCTTAAGGCAGCTACCCATGCAGAGACTTTATTGCTGACCTTATGAATGTGATGTTTATAGGTAAGGGAATGGTCTAATATGACTCCTAAGTTAGGTTGCTCATGAGGAAGCATGTGTTTGTCTTGGCTTAATGATTGTCCAGGTGGAAGAGTGATGATACTGATTTATTGATGCTAAACTTAAAGTGACACTTTTGAAGATAAACAGTAATGAGTTCCATGTTAGTACTCAGCATCCTTTGTAGTTCTGTCATACCAGTTCCTTGGACTACTATGGCAACATCATCCGGATACATGTATGAGGTATATACAATGCAAAGTATTGGTGCTAGCACTGATTCCTGGGGGGACCCCGTTCTTCAGAGTTTGTACTCAATCCTTGGAGGACTCCACATTCTTCAGAGTTCATACTCTACTTTTTTCTCCTTGGCTAGTCGTCACTTTGAATGATTTACTGGAGATCATGTTCATGATGAAAGCACATAGCTTGCAGTCAGGTATCACAGAGTGCAATTTATCTTTTAGGCCTTGGTGCCATCCAGTATCATAGGTGGTTGTAAGGTCAATAAAGACTGTGCCTTTCTGACTCATTTCAAATCCATTTTCTATGTCAGATGGAAATAATGTAACTTGGTCAGTGGTATACCACTTTTTCTAAAAGCTAGCTTGTTCTTTTGGGAGATGGTAATCAATGATGTTCTCTATTCTATTCAGGATTATGTGCTCCATGAGTTTATATGCAACACAGGGTGCATCTACATGATATGAAATGTCACCGTAGCAATGAGCTATGGCGATGTAGCTCACTGCTATAGCAATGTAGCATTGGTGGGCATGAACCATGATGCTGATGTTACTGTACAGTAGCAACAAGCTACTGTGCAGTACCTCATTGCTACTGTGTGGTAGGGTCAGAATTGACCCACGCATTGCTGGGACTATGCAGTAATGGCAGTTACTGAGCAGTAACAACTGCACAGTTGGGAGCACATGTAGATGTGCCCACAGAGTAGTGAGATGGGTCAGTAGCTCTCTGGATTCTCTGTGGTTTATTGGATTTCACGATAACAATGTGTGGCAGTGCACTTGCAGTGCCTGCCACTTTAAGGGCTGAGTCAGGCAGCCACCAGGTGCTTGATTGCGGCAGCCATTTTAGAACACTGGCTATCTATATAAACACAGCAGTCTGCTACTGGCTGAGGCAGAAACATTGCCTGGCTGAGCTGCATGGAACATCTAGCAGATAGGAGCTGGAAGTTCTTGGTCCTGAGCATGACCTAAAACTGCACCCTGCCTGGGAAGGGTGGCCTGGTGGGGCTCCTAGTGGCGTGGGAGCCCCTCAGGAAATGCCAGGCCAGTTACCTCCCCAGTGAAAGACGAGGAGGGGCAGCTTAACCCCAACCCCCCATCTTCGGGTGGGCTTTGGAGGCAGTTTTGGGAGTAGTGGGGCCAGGCATGGCAAGCAGAGTGCCATCTGAGCCCAGCAGGGATGGGAGATCCTGGAGACCCCAGAGGGGGTGGCGTGGGGAGCATAGTTTTGTGGCCCCGCATAGAGTAGGGCTGAATTGGAGTAGGCCTGAAGGGCAGTCCCAGGGGTGTGTTGAGTAGGGCCAAATTGGGAGTAGGCCTGAAGAGCAGCACAAGGGCCAGCCCTGTGAATAGTTGATCATGAAGATGAGACGACCCCAGGGTGGGGCGTGGTGTAGTGGCCCTAGAGGGTGTGTAGAAATAACCCCATGTGTGGGGAAGAGGCCAAAGCATAGTTGGGGATGCCTGAGGCTGTAGTTAGGGTCAGAGGCTGAGTAGGGGGCTCAGCCAGAGAGTTAGGGGAAAGTCCTGACCTCGGTAAGTCCTCCGCTGCAAGGAGGCTGAGCGTAGGACAAAAGTAAGACTGGAAGTTTGAGCACAATGACCTGCTGCTCCAGGGAGGGGAGTGAGAGTCCCTTTGAGACCCAGGAGTACCAGTCGTGGTGTGGGGTGCGAGTATCTTGTGGATCCCATCTGCAAGGCATCGGCTGCGGTGTAGGGGAGGTCGGAGCCACAGATAGCGCCTTGTTGGCATTGGGGCATGTAATGGGCAGTCTCCCGCATTTTCTACCAATTTATGGGAACAGCAAAGTCATGGCAGGCCAGCATGAGACCCAGACCCAAGCATGCCCCCTGTCACACAATGATGTCAGCTTTTCTCCAGTTTTTGGGAGTCTGTTACTTTCTAGACACTTATACATGAATTTTTGGGGTCATCTTTTTCATTGTGGTTCTGAGCTTGATAACAAATTCTAGGAATAACTTATCTGGTCCAGCGGCCTTGCCAGTCTTGATTGCTTTAATAGCTGTGTCAAACTCATTGTCAGAGATGGGAAACAATTAAATTAAGATTGATGTTAGGTGATTTAAGTTGTGAATAAGTCAAGTGTCTAATCATTTCTCTGTGTTGCTTGCTTGGGTTACTTTACTTGCTGTTGCTGCACAGTATTTTCTTGATGGAGTTTGCTGACAAAGGGCAATATCTTTTCTTAGTGCCTTTACCTGTATGACAGTTAACGGTGCTCCCTGCTTGTCTGATAAAGTGGGTCATATCCAATCCTTCTAGGGTTGTGAGTCACCTCTCCTTTTTTATATTATTCAATGTGGTAGCTAGCTGTTCTGTAGTTTGTACAGTTGCAGGGTCATTGCATTGCTTAATGATGTTAAAGATCTGTTCGCACTGCTTGTCCCAGTGCGGTACATAATGGCTTCTGTAGCTTCTAGGTATGCAGAGTTTGGCTATTTCAATTAGCCAGTTTGTAAATGTATTGTAACCTTGATCTATGTTGGTTTCTGATGGATCCTCTAACTTTTTGCTCTCTTGTTGGTTAGCCTTTGATATTTCTGCCAATCCACCCTCTGAAAGTTCCACTTTGGGTCTGGTTTGGATGATGTAGGCTGAAAAATCATGCTGTCAGTGCTGATAAGTGAAGGTCTATGCTGAGAGGATGGAAACTTGTCAAGTACATTTCTTATTGGTATTTTACTCCAGTTGCTCTTCCACCCGGTTCAAAATCTAGGTTTTTCTGAATGTTCCAGTGTCCAGAGTGGAAGGTCATATAACCTTCAGGTCATATGATATCATTACTGGCAACAGAGGCAAGATATTATGAAAATCATTTGCTCCATCAACTGTTAACTGAAGACCCGAATAGACGGAGGCTTAAGAGACTTAAAAGTTATAAACCATTGATACATGAAGCTCACAAACTCCTGGAAGAATGGGGATGCTGAACCAAAGCTATGGGCAAGAACAGAGTGTGCCAACCATTGGGAAAGATCAGACCTATTCCTACAGTGTTCTGTAGCAACACCAAATGAGTACCCCAGTGGGCATGGCCTTGACAGAGAAGCATGGGTCAAACTGAACAGACTGAGATCTGGATACAGACGCTTCAAAACAACACTTCACAAGATGAACATCTTGGACAGGCTCCTGTGTGAACGCGGTGTCCAACAAACATCACAGCACTTAATCGAAAGCTGAAATCTTTACAAATGCCCAGATGGGGCAGATGGAATCTGCACACTGAGTGATAATACTAGACAGCGGCTCATAGATTCGGAAGTTGATATCTGATGCCATACGAAAGAAGAATCTCTCCCACAATTTTGGGTGCATGTACAAATGTGCCAACCTAGGAACATTATAGATCTTATTATTTTCCTCAAAAGAAAAATCTTTACATCCTTTACAAGTGCTGCTCCCTAAGTAAACATGGGTCTTTTGTCATACCTGGTGTTTGCTCAGGCAATGGAGGCAGCAAACTTCAACAATGAAAGCCAGCCCAGCCTGCCTCTTTTTAGGTCCCAGACTTTAAATGTAGGATCCATTTAAAAAAAAAAAAAAATGTTCTAAGGAACTTTCAGTGCTCATGATGACACATGGAAATCACAATACAACTCTTGTAGGGATATTATCAGCACACTGGATTACATCTAGAAGTGAAAAAAAAAGCCACTAGTCATTGGGATACATGGTTGACTGGTGCCTCCCGAGTCTGGGGGGCACCAGATCACCAATGGGTGAGGGAGGCATCCACTGATCGCCAACTGGGGGGAACCCCAGCAGCCTATCACACTTCTGCCAGCACTTCCAGGTTCGTGGCTGGTGCTTCCAGAGGGTGCACGGCTGATTTCAGGGGGTGCACCCCTTAAGCATCGCCAATGTTGGGATACTAATTTAATATGCTGCTTGTAGCCATTATTGCTTAGTTAACAGGTTAAAGTGCTTCAATGCTAGTGCCATACAGAGAGGAGACTGCAAAGGTAGGTGTAATAATGGCAGAGTTAAAACACAGAGAAAATACACCTCTAGCCATCAATGCCACCTCAGAAGCTAGGGGCAATCAGAGATCCAGCAGCATTTCCCAAATTGCAAAAGTATTGACAAACCCCTCAATACTGTGAAGAGAAATTATCCCTGACACACAACCCTTGCACTGCCAGGAGAAATTCTGGCCGGGATAAAACAAACTGTTGTGTTCGTCTCCTGTGATTTGCTTCTATTAGCAAAGGGCTGCTTAATCTGTGCTAAATATCACTGGTACTAGCCGTTTAGCGTATCGTTAAAAATACAGGTCATGTTTTCCATTAAGCTTACATTATAAATTGCTTAAAAGGGGTTATAAATTTTTTAATAAATAGCTAAATCAATTGTTATAGACTGTTATAAGTTCCAACAAATCAATAGGCTGCTTATGCCTGGCTTATAAACATCTAAAGCACTTTCAATTGATGTGCTTTTAACAATCTGGAACATACTTGTAACATCTATTAATCATTTATTAATCCTTGATAAATGTAACCTCAATATATAAGGTATGATCCAAATAAGAACATAGTGACAAAATGGAGGAGCAAGACTAATTGTGAGAAGTATACCTATCACACACAAATTTGATAAGATAACATAACTAGAAATTTAATGCAGTAGAAAAGGCCATAGAAAGCTGGATACAACTGGGTGCTCTTTGCTTGTGAACAGCAATGTTGTATACTAGCAGATAACCCCCTGTGAACAAGGAGTTATTATGTTTTCTAACAATGTTTATATTAGAAGAGCAATATGACACACTAGGGAAGATATTACTGAGTTGTTTGGATACTGGAAGTCACTCTGACTTTAGACTTATTCCACACAATATTCTCTGGGCCACAGCTATTGCCCTTTTGAAGACTTGGACTGCACAAACACTGAAATATATGAGGGAGGCTTGCTTGTTTATTTTGAGGTTGGCTTGAGTTAATCTCAAGTTTATTTTAGCTGTTATCTGTAAAGCCTAGTGCTCTCAAGGCTCAATAGTATAGTATCTTCATTTTAAAAAATTGCTACAATAATTACCCCAAACACCATAGTATCAGCACTGTAAGATGTGTACTTCTTTTGAAATTTAAGACACTTCTAGCTGAAGACAAAAATACTACTCCTTAATCAGCCAGACAAGAAGTTGTTGGGTGATACAAGAGGCCTTACTCCTGACAGGAAACAAGAGACCAGGATCACGCATCAAACTCAGATCTCCCACTTTGCAGCACAGAGCATTATTGCTGAAAATGTTTACATTTTTAAATGTTAATTTTCTTCTTCCCAGGAGGTACTCCAAGCCTTAATGAGCTGCTATTTTTATCTTTTTGATTCATATCCTGGTGACTTCAAGACACACATGTCATACCTAAGGAACCACAAACCCATATATTGTCACCTCTGTGCTCCCTTTTTTTCTATCCACCTCATTATTTGGATCAAAGTTCTTACAGACGAGGAACATTGTTGTCTTCTTGGTGAAGCACATAGGTAGCAACTTCTGGGCATTAGAAATAATGACTAATGTAATATGACTACTAAATACTATTAATGGAAGTCTAGTCTTCTCTTGGCTGAGTAGGACAGGACTTGGCTGCCTTTGGAGACAGACAATACTGTTCTAAGCAGTTAGCAGAGGGAGAAAACAAGGTAGGTGAAAGACATAAGAAATTGCTTTTTTCTGTGTCTAGTCCTTAGTTATAATACTGCAAGGGCCAGATTCTGTTCCACCTATTAGACATCAGAGTTGATATAGGCAACTAAGTACAATTAAATTCCTCCTGAAAATCCATTCATGTGTCTTATTTTTGTTACATACCAACATCTTACCTTAAAATAGAGTACACACAAATGTTACATTTCAACTGATACAATTGCAGTTCCACCAGCTGAAAAGCTGTGTGCACAAACGTTTAAAGCACTTCAGTGACTTTAAAAATGACCAAAATGATGGAAGTCTCCACTGCACTGGACAAGGTTGAAAGGCTAATAAATTGGAATGCAACCATCTGAATGACTGCTAATCAACTACAAGCACCACTGTGACATCCACAAACCCACAGCACATTGATTGCAACCACCCGCCATTAGGGGAACACTGTGACTTGGGCTGCACTCTAGTGTTACAGAGCAAGCCCTTTACCCTGCCAGTGTTGGGGCCATAGGAAACCCTTCCCTACAGCCCTGCACTACAATAAAGAACTACAGGAAGACCTTAGGACCCTGGCCTCACCCCCCTGAACTCAGAACCAGACTCAGACACCAGGTTACATAAAGTGGGAGAGTCTGGAGCTGCATCTGACAGCTGCACACCCTGAGAGACTCCAGTTGCCTTCTGGCCATGCTCTCCCCACCCCTTCACTCTCCCAAGGCAAGCAGCTGCTAGACAGTCCCTGGTCTGTCATGCTCACCTTAACCCTGGAGTCTCCTGGGGCACTTAGATGATGGCTTTCCTTGGCTGGGCACAATCCCTCCAACTTGGACACTCCTGGGACCTGCAGTTGCTGAGCATTCCCCAGCCAGGTAGCTCCCTACAGCCCTGGCATCTCCCAGAGCACTTAAATGGCTGGGCTTTCCCTGGCTGACCACATTTGCCTAAGGAGCATTGCCAGCAGATTAAGGAGTCTGTTACTTTCTAGACAGAGTCTCCAGAGGCGTTTAAATGGCTGTCCAGGAAGTGCCCAGCAGCTGCAGGTCCTGGGAGACTCCACTCCCTGACCAGCCATTGAAATGCCCTGGGACTGTCCAGGGCCAGGAGGAGCTTGCCTGGCTGCAGCTGCAGGCCTCAGGAGTGGCCAGAGCTGGGAGGATCATGGCCAGCCTTGGAAAGCCCAGCCAGTTAAGCGCCCTGGGAGACTCTGGAGCTGAGGGAAGCATGGCCAGCCAGAAAGCATCCAGCAGCTGCATGCCCTGGGAGAGTCTAGGGCTGTGGGGGAACATGGCCAGAGCTGCCTACAGCATTGCCAAGGACTAGTGTTTGGGGACCCCTGGCCAAGGACTTTTGGTGGTGCAGCCAGTCTGTGCTGTGCCAGCCCAAAACAATGAATGTGTTCCCAGGTCACAGTTGGTTGGGGTTCCAACTGATAGCACAAAACAGCTAACCTTCAGCCATTTATGGCCAGCTCCTCTGGTTGGTACTGGGAGTGGGGGGAGTTCAGGGCAGGGAACACTCCCCCTCCTCCCACCATAGCATGACTGAGCCAGCTGTCTCCTGGATGTGCTGGTTGGTCCCAGGGGAATCCTGGGGAGAGAGAACCCTCACTCCCGCCCTGCAGTGTGGCCATGTAGGCTGCCTGCTGGCTTGGTCCTGGGAGGAAAGCCAGGGAGAGACACTATCCTCCCTTCCCTCCCCGCAGGCAGGCTGTGGTTCTCAGCTGGCTGGAGGGAGAAGGTGGGGTTGAAATGAAAAGCCGTCACCGACAGTTCAAGGGTAGAGCCAGCCCGGCACTGGGGCAGGCAGAGATGACAAACTCTGCCTGCCATAGGCTAGAGTGCAACCCTGTGCAAAGGTGCATGGGATGCAGGTAGAATCACCCAAAACTAACCCCTGTAATGAACCTGTACACAGGCTTGCTAAGGCCCTCTGCCCTAGAGTGCCTTCATCTGATAGCTGATTTAATGAGGGTTACATTATTATTATTATTATTATTATTATTATTAGATTAATGTGCGAATAGCCATTTAAAAAGTACTATACAGTCATGAACGTTTGTTATGTTATGGAGCAGAGTGCTTTTGTGGGCCTCATTGTGGGAAAAATGTAACTTCTGTAACTGTTCCAGGTGTGCCAGCTCAGTGCTAGGCAAAGGTTGACAGCTAACCTACTACTGACCTCTGCTATCTTTGGTGGAACTGCTTTGGTATTCTTAAGAAAATGACTAGGACAGGAAGAAGCTGAAGTTAAATCTGCTTGGGGATTTTAAAGCCTCTCAGCCAAATTAAAAGCATGGATTAAGTGCTCTCCAGGCCAGTTATCAGTCTAATGGATATTAATTCTGTCATTATGTATAAATCCATAATGGACATAAACTAGATATGATTGCATGAAAACTAAAAATCTCAAGTCAAGTTCCATGTAAAATATCCAATCCAGTTACAGCAGCATCTGCAAAGAGGAGTTCTCAAAATGATTAGAAATCTACAAAGAATGGTATTCTTGCAAAGCCAGGAACTTATAGAAAAGGAAGAAACTATCAGTGAAGAAGTGATCTTGAAGTGGGAAAGCCATTATTCCCTCCCTCTAGTATATTTTTGCTATGAGCTAATGAGTTCTTTTTACAGAGAATTCTCTTTTATAGACAACATTATAGCTCAAGGAATATCTCTGATCATAAAACGGCATGACCAGTTCTATCCCAACAAGTGACAGAAAATGACAACAAAGCCAGGAAAATTACAAGATGATTTACACACTGGAATATGAGAGCCACTATTGTCTTTATTACACTTTTAGTTGACCCATTGGCACTCGTTGTTCTTCCCACCAGTGACTACCTTGTTCTAGTCATTTGCTGCTATGATTTTTTTAGTAGATTTAGTTAATCACCCTACAACCCAAATAATCTCAAAAAAGGCAGTTAAATACTATCTCATGCTGGTTTCATTCCATTTTTGTAAGTGTAACTGATAAGATTGTGTGGGGCCAATCCAGCCACTTTCTATGACTTCAGGGCAAAGAGAACAGTCAGTCTTTCTCAAGTTCCTCAGTTCTTATCGACAACTCCATTGTCAGGTCTCACTAAGGGCTTCAAGATAGTGATGGAAGCTGCAGCTTGACAAATGAGGCACAGGCCAGTTTGAACAAGGCCTTCCAGATGAAGAATCACAGAGGTTTATTTTTAAAGCTAAATGGCAGAATGATGAAAACACAGGTGATGGCCTGCTCTGAATCACAAATCACTTGCCAAACTATGCTACAGCTACCAGAGAAACCCTTAAAAACAGTTGTCTTCTCCTTACCTCCAGCATCTCCCTTCACATTCTGCCAAGTATACTGGGATGCCTATGAATACACAAGTATCCCTGCTTTTTAAAGGTGATCTGATAGGAAAATAAAAATGGATCTGTGACCTTCCTACTTCTTTATGAGGTATTAAGACATCTAGAAGAGGTTGTCATTGTTTGTTTGGTTTTAATGGGGTATGTGTGTGTGTCTGTGTGTGTTAGGAATTCAGGTCTTTTCCACCCTGTTTTTCTTGGATTACTGGAGAATTAGTAGGTTTATGACATCATAAATACCAAGGAAGTAAAACCTACCTCACTGATTGAGAAAGTTTTAAACAGCTTGAATAAAAGAGCTGTTTGGATTTTTTGGTAACAGACACCTCCTCAACAGCCAGACAAAAATATTTTGAGCTAAAGAATCAACACTCTCACCTCGTCAACTAGAGGCTGAAGGAGCTCTCTAATCCACACGTTTGAGTCCTGTATGAATGCTGCTCAGTGAAACCAGGAAGAACATACTTGCTATTTGAGAAATGGCCCAAGCAAAGAGAAAATAAGAAGGATATCCTTTGTGCCATCTTTATATATAATAAAAAGGCAAAAAACAGGTTTTCAGGTCACCCATAATACACCCCTCAGCCATGTCAGAAGTGATGAACCCTCCTTATTAGTTATTCTGATTAACCATGTCTTAACTGACAGCCTGGCTGCAAGTATTAATATAAGGGTAATGGATGCAAAAGGCTTATGAGCGAGCAAGAAGATTGAAGGGGAAGAGGATCTGTGAGAGAGGATCTGAGCACAGGGCTGTCATGAATTCAAAGAAAAAAGCTTTAAAACTTGATTATCAAATAAGCTTAGCTTGCTTTGTGTCCCCCTTCACATAGATCTGATTAATCTGACTGAGACATAAATAGAGTATATTAAACAGAGCACTGGAAAGCAAGTTTTGTTGACTGATTTTCCACAGAAATGAACAAACAGGGAAAAAGCCAATGGGTATGGCTGGGTAAACTCTTTCTTTTAAATATATTTTTAAAGACATGGCCAGCCAAGATTGCTGTAAACAAAATACTCTTTCTAGTAGAAGATGGATATTTTAGGTTTCAGAATTTACAATCATCATATATTGCTGATTTGGCAAATCTTTATAAATGGACATGAGAGATGTAACACTAGGCTGGATTCAGAGAGGAAAGCTCATCTTGTAGAAGAAATCCAGACTTTGGAGTCAAGAGATGTGGAATATTCTTTGCTTTGCTCTATCCTTCCTATGTGATGTTAATCAGGTCTCTTAAGCTACATCACTAACTAATACTGACTTCCAAGGGGTATAGGGAAGTTTAAACGACAAGGGTCCTCACATAACATATTCTGGCATTGCAGAGTATTATTATCTGTTTAGAATTAGTAGTATAGAATTGACTGATTTAAAACTATTGGGAACCTGGCTCTATCTTGCAACAATTTATTATCAATTTAAAGACAGATTTACTCAGCTTTAAGTGTTGGCAACCCATCTCTCAGCCCATTTATTTATCTAGCATAATTATACGCAGGGAAAGAGACAACATCGCTTAAACTTAATTTCAATTAGTTCTACATGTAAAACATATAGTAACAAGAGTTTATATTAATTGCTTCTCTACATTTATTGTTTTGAAAACTTCCTTTGACTATTTATTATCCTGAAATCTGCTCTAATTTAAAAGTTTCTTGATCTTAAACGGAACATCTGTGAAGCAAGCCATATGTAAACATTGTATACTATAGTATCCATATCTCTATATACCCATTCAACTGTCATGATTCATATAGTTTTGCTCTTTCATTGCTGACTTGCATTTTTTCCCCAATGTTTCACCTGTGCTGCTGACCAAGCAGAGAAGGACTTGTGATGATGTTCCTGAAACAAGCTTTGCAAAATTTCAGGGAGTGTCTTTCAATGCAAAAGTATGTAGGCTTTTTTTTTTAAACTTTCAGAGTCAATCACTTACTTAGTAGTGTACGGAGACATACACTTACCATTAGAAGCACATTTCTCACAGAAAAACCACTCCATCTCTGGCCTCACTGTCCTCATGCTCAAGGGAAATCTACCTGACATCTTTACAAGGCAAACTTGGGAACAAGGATTCATAAACTGGCTGGGCACTAAGAACCAAGGACTAAACACTGATGTTAGATTTATGACCCATTATAATTTATCCAACTTTCGAATTCTTTCCACAGAAGAAAAGTAAGTGATCCCCCCCCCTTACTTTTTATGACAGGCTTAATATTCCAATTATAGCCTACTTGTCTTCTGCCAATTGTGTGTCAGGTACCCCTGAGAATTTTTCTCAGCCCCTCTCCTATGTTGTGCTTTACTTGCTGTGCATGGCTTCATGTAATTAGAGACCTGACGAAGAACGTCTTACATTTGAAAGCTTGTCTAACTTTATCCCAACTACATGGTTGGTCCAATAAAATGTATCACCTTAAGAAATGTTTGCCCCTCACACTTGTGTTTTTTTATGCATTGTACTTTGAAGTTGGGACATATCTGTTTATTGACAGACCATCTGACTGCATTTTAATTCATTATACCATGGTGGAAAAAGGTTTTGGAACAAACTGAGTCCAGTCAAGAGACTCAAGAGATCATTAAAATCTGCAGTAGGCCACATGATAGAAAGCTGAATTTGAATTCTGTAGTTCTAAAAGAAATTAATATAACCAATTCCATTAGCTGTCCAGACTGATCCAAACAATATCGTGACATTTTCCTTATTCACCTGGCACACTGACATGTTGTGCAGGTTTATCGGCTGCTGGAAGAGACCAATGCAAAGAGACCTCCACTTGTTGGTACAAATCCTGCAACAGCAAATTAGTGGCGAAGCACAATAAGTAAAGATATTATAGATGAAAGACGAGGACCAATAAACTGGTTTCCATGTGATTAGAACCTTTGATCTGTTGCTAAAATTACACAAAAAGCTTCTGAACTGTCAAGGAAAAGGTCTTTCATTTCACTTTTCTTATAAAGCTTCTGTATATTAAAATGAGAAAAAGTACATGATAGAAATTAAACACAAAATTACTACAAGTTCATTGGACATTAGTAAATGTATTCTAATTTATTATCTTATTCTGGTAAATTGTACAAATTAATCTACTTAAAGAAGCGGTCTCTGCAAAAAACGTTTGCAGAGACCAGTCTATTTGTAATCCATTGTTGGGAGCCTATGATAGGCACAAAATATCAACTGTAACTAATAGGGAGAGTTTGGGAAGATAAATAGTCACAAAGGGCATTTTTCCACATGCTCCAGGAGTGGGGATGACGGCAGTGCTTTAATTAGAGTGGCTCTGAGAGTTGCTTTAATTAAAGTGCTTGGATTGTCTTCTGTATCAGTATCCCCATGCTTCAAAATGGTGGTGGGGGGGCGTTATCTAAAACTCATCAAACAAGCCTTAGTTAAAACACCCCCACTGCCATTTTGAAGTGTGGGGACACTGATACATGAGACATGGAGGCTATTTGGAGCACGATAATTACCATGCTCCAGCAGACTCGATTAATCAAATCTGCTCTGATGCACTGTAATTACAGCATGTTAGAGCAGCCTCCCAGCTCGTGTATAGGCACCCAAAGTTTGGATCCAGATCTCAGTTTCTCAGAAGTTTCTGAGTTCTGAAAAAAGAAGGAAAGAACACATCCTTTAGCTCCCTTAAAATGCATGGGATTGGGGAACAGGAAACTATTGCTCAGTACGCTGAATGCCCCTCGTCTATAGGGGCCACATTTGGTGTTCTTTCCTTGTCGAAGTGGGCACCATGACTTTTTCTCCTGTTCCTCAGAATTCTTTCCCTTATTTCCCAGTTGCCTTGGTAGTACCACAAATCAAAGTCTCAGCAAATACACGCCTGTTTCCTCTGACCATGCTGATCTGTGTTATTGGCTTACTTGCTTGTGGTCCCCCTTCTCGGTGTCTGTAGGCACTTCTTGTCTCTTATCATAGACTATAAGTGTTTTGAGGCAAGGACCGTCTGATTTTGCTTTGTGTTTATACAGCAAACAGCACAATGGCACGTGGCCTCATTCATGGCTGGGCTTCTACAATACAAGCAAATATTAATAGTGAGACAGAAAGACAAATGACAGAAAAAATACACCAGGAAATTAGGGAGTTTGTACCTTACAGTGCCCTTAAATTACAGGGCCCACAAAGCCTACCACGCTATGCCAAAATGCAAAATGAAATGCATAGAACTATCCCAGTTTAAACTAGCTAAGGATCTGGTCCATAAAACTTCTAGGGACCTGTATGGGCTCTGCTTCTCCTGCCTATTAATTTTCTTGAGAGTCCCATCAAATAAAACTAAATAGCGCAGGCCTGCTTTTGCCTCATATCACTCCTGTGCTGCCCTACTCTAAACCCTCCTTTTCAGAGAAAGGCCCTGTCACACAGAAGCTGGGAATTGCATTCTTCTTTCTTTTTATTTATCTGCCAGCATGATTCAGTTTCATAATTGCTTGTAGTGCCAAAAAGCTAATATCAGTGGAGTCTGCAAGTGCATTCAAGTCCTGGGCATGCTGACTGCAAACCGGACTGTTCTCTCATTTATAAAACATGAACCCGTTGTTCATTCACGTGAATATAAAGGGAAGATTTCTTATCCTATTATTAGGAAGATTTCTTATCCCTCCCACATGCTTTCCCAGTACAGCAGATACATAGCTGACCTTGTTAAGCTTGGTAAGAGTTAAATTTTCCTAACATTAAAGAGTGGAGGAGGAAGCCAGAAGAAAAAAAAATCACAGGGTGGAACTGAACACTGAGGACTATTAAAACTGGTAAGGACAAGGATTGCAATTTTATATCCAGCTCATAACAGACCCCTGCACTTTCCAAGCTTTTGCCATAGCCTGGCCTAATCTGAGCAAGGTGCTCTTCTTACTTGGTCACACTTGTAGACAAGAGAGAAGGGGTGGGAAGGGAGGGAGGAGGACGGGGGAGAGAGAGCGAGCAAGAGTCTCATCCTGAAAAGGATTACAGCACGTGCAGCTTTATTTCATGGTCTGCCAAATGCCCCTTGCTGTGTTTCTGAATGGAGAATGGGATAGAAGAATGGGCTGGAATTTACAACGCCTTTGAAAAGCAACTGGTGTCAGCATGTGCTCCAAATATGCCAAGTACTTCTTTCAATAGAGGGAAGGCCTCTTTTGGCTTTTACAGGACACATGACAGTAGGCAGAAGACAACAAACATTTCGCTTCTGTGACCCCTGTGCAGAGGCAGAGAATTCTTCCCACATCCCACCTTCCAATCAAACAGGGAGCACGATTAACAATGGGTTGGTTTGTGCAGCATTTGCATATTTCACAGCAACGTTCTGGCAACTGTCTATTTAATACAACTTTATGAAATTTACCTTTCTAGATCTCCCATTAGATTTCAAAATAATAATATGTTTAGTTTCCTTGCCTTTGAATTCCAGTTCTTTCTCAGCCTTGAGGGTCCACTTGGGGCACATTTTCAATTTTCTTTTCCTGCAAATGCAAATGAAGTTTTGGGTTGTTAAAAGATTTCAGAGGTTGGACAAGATGACCCTTGAGATATCTTCCAATCCTCCAACTGGATGAACCGCAGGAGCTAGAAACTTACTTTTTTTTTAATGAAAGCCATGATTCTCTCATAATCACTTATCACCAGAAATGGAGATTTTAAATAAAACATCAACTACTGCAAGAGTTGGAAACACTGGTATAATTTACAACATGGGCAAGTTAACTTTGTTAAGAGACATATTAAAGCTGAACTCCATTAGATTGCACAGGCCAAATTTGTTTGAGTAGCTTTAAAGCACTACACAGTCAAACTAACAAAGCCCTGTACAGCGTAATAACAAATATAAACACATCATTCCCAGTGGAATACAAAACTAATTCAATCGAAATGTCATAAACTGTGAGAGCAGGGGAGCTCTTGAGTGGCTGATGAACAGCAGTAGAAATTAGATTGAATTACACCTCATGTAGTTATGGTGAGGTTGTATATTGTTATTCCTCCTCTGTACAAGCTTTTTTATGGTCTTTGAATTAAAATATGGAGAAGAACATTGGAATTTAAAGACAACTTGCATATCTGATAGACAAAAATAATCTATGTCACACACATTCTATGTGATAACTTAAGACAGATCTTGGGCAAATGCACATAACGGAATTAATCACATATCATTTTTATTCACACGCAAGATAATGAAGGGCCTGATCTTGCATGCACATAGGCTATTTTTACTTTTACAGATTTGGCCTGTGCAATCTAATGGAGTTCAGCTTTACTATATCTCTTAACAAAGTTAACTTGCCCATGTTGTAAATTATATTGGTGTTTCCAACTCACACACAAGATAACGAAGGGCCTGATCTTACACGCACATAGGCTATTTTTACTTGTAGGTAGTTCAATAGACTTCTATGCATAGATGCTTAAAGGTCAAAATCAGGTAAGCACTTTCAGTCCAACTTACTTCATTAGATAGAACTAAAGTGTGCGTTTAAAATGCTTTAATAAATTGGGACCTTTAGAACTGTATGATTGACCCTTTTATGAAGGAAAAAGTTTTCCCCTATGGAGCCGAAATTCACTCCAACTTGAAAACACCTTTATTTATAGCTCCTCCTTGTTTCTGTGGCAGACTGCTGAGCTGTCAAGGTCTTTAAAGAATGTCAATTCAAAGGATTCACTTTCAATCAATGTAAGCCCAAACATGACTTAAGAGGAGGAAAATGCATGAAATACTTGATTCATATATTGTGTTACAGAACAGAACGTTTCAATGCACCTTTTCAAAACAAATATAACAACGAGGGATAATCAGATAAACGTAAATTTCCAAGGTTCATTAAAAATACTCAAGAAAATAAAAAGGCTAAGGCTAGCATTGTTAAGTTCCCTGTCTTGTTCAGAGTGTAGATATGATATTAAGGCATCTATTTCACAGATGCAGGAATAAAAAAATACTCTGTATGTGCAATGTCCTTATGTTTTGGTGTTGACACTTACACTAACATTGCATTAACATGTGTGTTTGTACAGCATGGGTACATTTTTAAAAGGAAGGGGGGAAAAAAACAAGCTTTGACAATAGAAAATGTAATACCAGCATAAGATATTATATAATTATGTATTTACTATGCTATTCCATAGGTTTTTGTAGTGAATTATTAATAACATTGTATTATGTTGTATATGCACAATACCCTGGGATTTTTTTTTTGATTCAGGAGACAATCCTATCAACCTACTCATGTGTTTGTCTCTCCTGCCAGTATACCCTTTGATCTGAAGTATTTTTCCACTGATCCTCAAAGCAACTCCTCCTTGATGCCAATATATTTGTGTATTTGGAAATTTTGAATACTATTATACAGTGGTTTATTAATATTCCAAAATAAAGGAAGGAAAAAGGGAAGGAAACCAAGTATGTTAGAGAAAGACAAGTGGCTGGCCAGAGCAAGCTTTTTCTCATAATTTTCCATAAAAAAATATATCAGTATGGACCAACCATGGAAAGTTTTAGTTTAACAGATTTACAAAAAACTATGAGCAAGTGAAAAATAATGTTCGATAACAAGCTGAAGGAAACTTTAATTCTGGCATTTAGCGTATCAATGCCAACAGCCAGCTGTCATGAAACACCCCATTATGTAACCAAACTTGATGTAAGCTAGAGTGCAGAGGAATACAACTATTATAATTTTGCTAAGAAAGTTTATTCCATTTAAGTTCCCAAATTTATTTTATAAAGGGAGAGAGTAAACTATTTTATAAAAGAGATTCTATTCACATTTTTAAAACAGTGTTGAAAGTTTCATATAAATCATACCTTATTTTCTATCAGGCTTTCATTCTGGCTTAAAATCTTTGCTTGGTTGTCAAACTATGCTGGGGTATTAAGTCAATACAGTAGCTGTGTTAATATAATTGGAAGTAAATAAGATTGAAAATGAATCTAAACAGGCTCATGTTTCACTTGGCAAAACCTTACATTCAAAGAAATGTAATACTGCAGCACTCTGCAATGATAGGGCCTTTGAGGGATAGCATGAAAGTGAAGAAAGATAGATCATTCTTTAACAAAAATAGACAAAATCTTCTGGAAAGAACAAATGTGTCCTAACTACAAGGATTCTTATATTACCTATCAAAATATCTCTCCCCCCTCTCCTGCTTAGTATATAAGCACAATTTCTAGAACCATTGGCTTCAATCTCATGTGTACAGTTGCTGTGACAAAATAGCAATCAATCACTTTTTGAAACATGACATATATAAACAGACAAAATGTAAAAATAAAAGCCAATGATGACTTAACGTCTAAGTATGCAGCAACACAATACAACAACATGCAAAGCTTCTGGAGACAAATGCTTCCAGAACTACTAAATTTCCTGTATGACATGGCTACTATATACAGTATGCATAAAAACATTCACATTTTTATGAAGCCTGAGTAGCACACATTATAGGGTGTGTGTTATATTTTATTTATCTCTATATATGCATGGCAGATATATAGACTCATACACCTGTATATTATATTAAAGTATAATAGTCTGGACAATTTCCACAGTACATTTTTTTTCATAAAGAATGAGCAAAACCAAAGGAACCAGCAATCAAATGATGGTGCAGTATCTAAGAGAAAATATTTCTCTTATGGACAAGCTTTGGCTTTCTGCTTAATTAATCCCCCAAATTTTCAAGCCTTAAAAAGAATAATTAGATCTGACAGCTTTGAGCTAAGTGTTTGGCTACAAACAACAAAAACTGTGTTCAGTTTATAAGCTTCCCAAAGCCTGTTGAAAGATGGATCTAACATTATTTATAACATCTTCAGCGAGAGGCCGGAAGCAAAGCATGGACTTTAAATGTGTATGAAGTTCCCCTAGGACAGCACTTCCATGCAACGCATGACTATAGTCCCTCCTCTGTGACTTACACTCCGTAACAAACTGTGGTCTAGACAGGATCAGGATAGAAATTCCCATATTACCGCTCCAGCCAGACTACATTTATCATCACCTTGAATGTAATATTAGCTCAAAACCTCTAGGCCTCTTGGCTTCAAATAATAAACTGAGGCAGCTAACGCCCTGTTGAGTCCTTTGCTGTACTCTCGTCAGTGTCTGTTAGTTTCTGCATTTGTTTATCAACAGAGAAGAAAGTTTAAAACTTAAGGTACATCAAGCAGAAGCTTTTCAGAGGGATGGAGAGCCCAGCATGTGAAAAATCGTTGCCTTTGCTGGGGTATTATTGTCCTACCTGGCTACAGTAGTCTCCCTAGGGGCAAATGACCAGGGCACTACCCCAGCTGCTGATTTTGGTGGTGAAAGAATGGAAGGTACTGCCAGCTTGGCTGTCACAGCTGCCACTGCTGCCCAAAGCACAGAAATAAGCTCTGCCTGCTGATACCAATGTCATAGAAATTGGATGTGCGCTTTTGCACTTTAGAAATGGGAAAGACATTTAAAAACCCAAACCTTTTCCTACTTCATGTACATAAATGGCAAATCTTGTTTTTCAGAGAGACAGCTCTTCCTTGCGAAATGACTCATGTAACTCTCCTCTCCACCACAGGGTCATGTTTCATGTGTTCATTAAGGAAGAGCCGGCCTGCTTTGTCACTTCATCCATAAGTACACACATACGCTCCAGGCCAGCACTCATGTTTTACCATCCCCAGGAGACTATTCCAAGCTGAAAAAACTGAGCCAGTGAATGAAAGTTTGACCAGCATGATTTAACAAATGGGACAGGATTGGGGGGCCTAGCAGGATCCCAGGAAGGCTGGTGGGTCTGTGGGGGGTTGTCTGTCTGGGGGGTGAAAAATAGCCTGGCCAGTGCTGGCAGGGGAGGAAGGAAGGGGGAGGGTGTAAAAAGAGCTCAGCCTCGGGGCTGAGTTAGATCTAAACTGGATTGGGCTAGTGATTTTTTGACCGATCTAATCTCCCTGAACATCTATACAGATCAGTACAGTAAAAACTCAGCTCATGGCGGCGAAATAGGAAGTACCCCAGAAGTGGTACTTCCGGTTTCACTTTTGCCGCATTGCTCAGATGCCAGTTAATAGAGTTTTCCAGTTAACACAGCTTTTACTGTATTTAGATTGAGCTCACCATAATAAGATTGAGTTAACTGTAACATCTGCATGTACTATGGGAGTTTAAACTCTGGGCCTCCCCCTTGCCCCACCCACCCACCTCCTTTCTGAAGACATGAAGACATCCAACATGCAAGGTTTGTTGTACTATAATTTGGTGGGCCTCCTGACACAATAATTGGTAGGGATGCACTGATAAAATTGTATTGGCTGATACTGATAGCCAATCATTCACCAGGTATATTGGCCAATTCCAATCTGATAACTGATTTACAGGAGCACAGGCAGCATGGTGAGCAGCTCCCTGCAGGTAAATCTGCGGAGGGGATGGGGAATGGGGGAGGGAAGGGGTATGGCAGGGGGCAGATCAAGGCCTCCACAGTAAGGGAGGGAGGGAGAGGGGCAGGGGCAGCTGCTGGGGCTGGGGGCACTGCTCAGTCAGGGTGGCAAATGGGACCCCAGGGCCATGGTGAGGAGTGGCACAGATCCACAGGCAGCTTGTCCAGGGGATCAGTGTCCTGGCACTTAAAAATGGTGGTGGGGGCACTTGAACTAAAGCTGGTCAGATGAGCTTTAGTTCAAGCACTGGCACCACCATTTTTAAGCGTGGAGACATTTTTAGTAGCAGGGCTGGATTGGGCAAGGGCGGATGCAGGCTGTCTGCTGTGGCCTTGGGGCTCTCCACCCTGGTGGCTTTGCCCCAGAAGCCATGTGCTGGCCACACGTCCTCTGCCCTCCTGGTAGGAGGAGGCACAACTCACCGTCCCCACTGCCGCCGGATGGCCAGGGGACAAGCAGCCAACGCAGGGCTCCCAAGACAAATGCAACATGGCTGAGACTCCTGAGCCCACAGCAGGCAGTGTGCCTCTGCCCCATGAACAAATCCCGGGAGAGGGGGGCACATGCCCCCTGTGCCTCCCCCAGGGGTGCACACAGTGGTAGGGAGCCACCCCCTGCCCCATGCCCTTTCTCTTCCACAGACATACCTGCAGGACACTGCTCTCCATGTTTCCTGGTTGCATTCCTGGTCACGTGTATGCTGCAGCTGTGCATATTCATGTTGTGTCTGGGGACCCTGGCCAGAAGCCATATTATATTTATTGATGACATTATCAGCTACACTGGCCAAAAAAGCTGATAGCCAATAATGTTAATTTTCCTTTTACTGGTGCTGATCCTGTATGGCATTGATTTATTAGTACACCTCTAATAACTGGTAAAATGCTAGCCTGGATGAAAATATTGGTACCTTCTGAATAACCAGACCACGCAAGCAATGCTGACTCAACAGACTAAATCCAGTATACAGTTTCATAATTATCAGCTGCTCCTTCCAAATAAGATGAGCCTCCATTGTGTGGAGTCCATAAATGAACAGGAGTTCAGGCCTGTGAACAGCACCTCACAGGATTCAACCCCTCCTGTGAAATCCTGAAGATGAATAGGGATTTTTACCATCCATTTCAGTGATACTATAATTTTACCCATAACGTGCATCACAGTCAATGGCAGAGCCCAGCAATGTTAGGCTGAATTTGGAAACAAACCAGATCTCAGGGTTCATTATCCTTTACAAAGCAAAGGAAGAGAGTGGGGAGAAAAGAGCAGGAACCCCGACCACTATAACAGCAGCAGGGCAGTTTTTAATTTTCAATCAAGTAGCTAAAACAGACTTCAAAGGGCATTTAAGCTGACAGTTTTATTTTCTCAGTGTGTAGGAGGAAAGATGAATAAGCACAGAACCAGATCATTCTCAAAATAATTGCAGCCTTGGCATATCTAAATGAGTTTGTAAAAGAAAACTACAGGAGCAGTTGATCTTATTAATTAGAGATGCACCAGAATAGTAATACGTAGTCATCCAAAGGCAGCCTGCAGCTACTAAAATACAATACAATAAACCACTTCTCCAGGAAAACCAGAATTCACCTCCTTCCCCTCACCTTAAAAAAGTCAGCGTCTATGTCCATTTGGGGGGGGGGGGGGGGGACAACTGTACAAGCATCACAAA
>NW_005842229.1:901637-924679 GCF_000455745.1 Alligator sinensis
TTCCTGCTTCTTCATGCATTCAAGGAGAGCAATGATGGCATTTATCTTCAAACCAGACTAGATGGAGGCTTGTTCAACATTTCAAGGTTTAGAGTAAAAACCAAGGTGAAAGAACAGAGATTTCCTGTTGGCTGATGACACGGCCTTGGTTGCCCACATTGAATCTGCCCTGCAAAATCTTTTGGGCAGATTTTCTGAATCATGCAAAAGCTTCAGGATGGCAATTAATCTCAAGAAGACTGATCATGTACCAAGGGGTGAAAGAACCAATACCTGACAGCACTCTGGAGGATAAATCTCTTGGTGTCATTGACAGTGTTTGCTGCTTGGGTTCTATGATCAGCATGAATCTTGACCTTCAGACTAAATTAACTAACAGAATCAGAAAAGCATCTAAGAATTTTGGGCTGTTACAGAAACGTGCCTGGAATAACAGCAAACTATCAGCTAAGGTGAAAATATGAATCTATGAGACTTGTGTGCTGTCATCTCTGCTTTATGGTTCAGAAAGGTAGACTATGTATGCTAGGCATATCAAGAGCCTGAAAAGCTTCCACATGAGATGTCTGTGTAAGATCCTGAAAATAAAGTGAGCAGACAGAATACCAAACATGGGGGTACAGGAGCATGCAGGACTGACACACTTAGAAACCACTATCAAGAAAAGGTTGCAATGGTTTGGCCACATCAGGAAGAATGAAAGAAGACTATATCCCCAAGAATATTTTGTATAGTGAGATTTGAGATGGCTTTAGAAAATGGGGTCTTCCTCTATGGAAGTACCACAGTGAGTGCAAAAATTATATAAAGTCATTCAACATCAATGTAAAAAGCTGGGAGTAGTACATAGAATCCGTCCAACCTGGAGGGAACATCTGGCAGTGGGTGGAGCTCAACGTGAAACGGCTTTGATCCAAAGAGTGTTCAAAATCCTGTCCAGTCTAGAAGGAACATCTGGCACTGGGTGCAGCTCAACATGAAGCAGCTTTGATCCAGAGGATGGAAGCAAAGTGAAAAAGAAGAAAGCAGTGTGCTGTAAATTTGGACTCCAGCTCAGACAACACACAGATCTGTGAAACTTGTAACAAGCTGTGTCCCTCTCGAATTGGGCTTGTCAGCCACAAATGGCTGTATACCATGTATACCATGATCCAGAAGATTGATGGTTGCCTACTCATTCTATGTATGACAGATTGCCCTACTCATTATAGAATGGGCTCACATTACAAATAAAGACAAAAACTAGTAAGTAGAACCTTCCTCTTCCCCTCCCCTCAAAAACAGAAAAGAAAAAAAAGTTCTTCTGACTTTTTTTCCAGCATGCAAGAGAAGGTAAATGGCAGTAGTACTGGAATAGGGTTACAAGTGCTCATTTTGTATTGGTCCTTCCAATCACATGTCTGTAATTCCTATTATGTGTATTACTCTCATTGTGCTTGGTGCTGTACCAGTTCAGAATGAGGGACTGTCTTGGCCTAAGGAACTTCCAAACTAAATAAGCCTGAGAAAAGGTGGGAGAGGAAACAATGTGACAGAAGCATGAGCTGGCCATGGCTATTCAGTAAATCAGTGGTAGACCCATAAATAGTACTTATGTCTCCTTGACTGCCAGTCAGTGCCCTACCCATCAGTGTACACCAGTGATTAACTTGTGTGTTGTAGATGATAAGCTCTGTTCATAATAATCTTGGCATAGGTGATGTGTAGGGGGGGAGACATGTGCCCCCTGAGATCGGACCTCACCAGCCAGGGAGTGAGGGGTGACAGCTGGTGCCCCCCGTGAGATTGTGGGGGCACCAAGTGCCGCCGGCACTTCTGGTTTTGCTGCTGGTACTTTTGCTGCCGGCAGCAATCAGCTGCTGGGGAACTCCCCCGGGTCGGCAATCAGCCACTGGTGCCCCCCCAGTATCAGGAGGCACCAGTCGTCCATGAATCTTGGGCAGGTGTTGAATTGGCTGAAGTCAAGCTTTATATGGACCTTCTTAGAGAGCAAATATAGCTTATTGCTTTGTTACAGGTTGATCTTTGCAGAAAGGCCAGAGCAAAGTAGAGCACTGTGATCACAATGAAGAGGCCATAAATTTTGGGTGCCTAACTTGATATTCTCTGGGTCTGACTGCCTAAGGTGCCGAATGTCTACGACTCTCACAGATTTCAATGTGGTAGCTATACAGTCTCTCTGAAAATCAGACTCTAGGTATCTTAAGTAGAACCAGACTGTATTTTTTTTATTTGATATTTGTATTTAAGGCAAAATGGCCTTTCATTATTTTTCACAGGGTAAAAGAGAAGGACCTACAACAGAGGAATAAGCTTGTGACTCTCAGTCCCCTACCTATGATTAATGGCTTGTAATGGATGGACAAAAATGGTCTGTAGGTTTGTTTTAGTTTTGATAATCATGCAATCATTCTTTTCTTTTGGAGCACAGGGAGAAAATAATTGTGTACAGACTTCACACTATGAGAAACTGAGGAGAAAATCCAGGTCTCTCTCTTTACCTAAAAGTCAGGCAGTTGGCAGTAAAGATTCCACTCCCCAGACAGACCCTGTCATTAAGATGAAGGCTAAACAGACAGGGCAAAGTGCAGATACTTTTAGAAGCAAGCCATACTCTTAAGAGTGAGGTTCTTCTCCAGAGAGGTATAACCAATAAATAAGCATTGTCAGGTTCAGGGGTCAAGGAAATTTTTCATTTGCTAAAACTTTTTCGGACAAGAACATTTGCAAAAATTAAGTCTTCTAGTGAAAAAAGCATGTATTTTCCCAACTTGTATCCATCAGTTATCTAATGAATAAAAGGGAACTTTTCACAGCTGAAATATTTTTCTCCTCAAGTGAGAAAATACCAAATAGTTCTCATAGAATTTGCAGTAACTTTGTATAGTAGGCCCTCTATCACATCATTTCCAATGGAAAAACCACCGTCACATCATTTCCATTGGAACTACAAGAGAAACTGAAACCCTGATCCCTCTACTACCCAATCCAGGGATTTTTTACCTGCTCCCTAAAAATCCACAAAAAAGGAAACCCCAGCAGACCTATCATTTCAAATTATGGGACCCTAATGGAAGAAATATCAGGTTTCATCAAATCCATCTTAAAACTGATCATCACCCAAAGACCAAGTTTCATTCAAGACACAACTGACTTCCTGTGAAAACTCAAAAACATAAGACCACCTTCCCAGCAATATCCTCCTATGGATGTCACTAGCCTATACAGCAACATCCCACACCAGAGTGGCATCCAAGGCTGCCTCAGATAGCTACAAGAATGAGATTACAATTCAGAGTACAGACCTCAGGATATCACTGAACTGATATACTTCATCCTCACACACAACTTCAGTTTCAACAACCAACACTTCCTCCAGACTATGGGCACAGCTATGGGCATCAAAATGACCCCATAATATGCCAACCTTTTTATGGCCCACCTAGAAGAAGAATTCCTCAAGAACCGCGCTATCAAACCCATGCTATACCTGAGATACACAGATGATATCTTCATCATTTGGACCAAAACCCTGCAGTTTCTGATTGATTTTCACCAAAAATTCAACAATCACTACTCCTTCATCAGACTATCACTTGAATACTCTTAACATTAGCATTTCCTTTTTGGACACCATGATTAATATCCAAGATGGTAAAATTCAAACCACCATATATAAGAAATCCATGGACCAACATACATATCTATGCAGAACCAGCAATCACCCTAAACACAAGAAAGCTGTAATATACAGCCAAGCTGTCCAATACCACCAAATTTGCAGCGAGGAGAATACCTGTGACCGCCACCTCAAAAATCTCAAAAGGGCCTTCAGCCGACAAGGACACTCCTCCAGAAAGCTAGACCACGCTTTTGAAAGAGCCACCTGGGTCGTACGTGAAGATTTGCTGCAGTACAAAAAGAAAATCCACAAATTGCACATGATTGGTTATGACATATCACCCTTCCCTGGAACCTACACAACTGTATCCTCAAACAACTGCAACCCATACTAGAAGACCCCTCTCTTAAAGAGATCTTTCCAGAACCACCCATCCTAGCCTTTAAAAAAGCACCAAAACTTGCTAACCTCTTCACCAGAAGCAAACTCCCTATGACCCAAACCACACTGAATGGATCCAGACTAGGCCAGGACAAGAAATGCAAAACCTGTCAACACATCTCCACCACCCCCACAATAACTACACCCCACAACCGAAGCTCCTGGATCTTACAGCTGCACCTCCAGAAATGTTATATATCTCATCCAGTGCGCCAAATGCTCTGATGGAAAATATATAGGAGAAATCAAACAACAACTGCACACCAGAATGAACAGACACTGAAAATCTATCAAAGTCAAGAATACCCCATTACCTGTGGGGGCACATTTCTCACAAGAAAACCACTCTCTTTCCAATCTCTCAGTTCTAATCCTTAAAAAAGGAAGCTTACAAAACAACTTCCGCCTATGAACTTCTTTTCATAAATCTACTGGATACAAAAAATCATGGACACAATATAGACATTAGTTTTATAACACATTACAACCTGCCTGACATCTGATTCACCAGGTACCTGCCAGACCTGACCTCTTACATTTTTCTTGTCCCCCACCTTTTCTCCCCTCCCCTCCCCTCCCCTACTTTTCTGGCCTTTGTCTCCCTGATTTCCTACTTCATTCTTCTTCATTGAGAGCCTCTTTCTTACCTTGTATTATTACCACTGTTTCCCTTTGGCCTTCCCTCCCTCCCTCCCCTTGCCCAAGCTTTCTTCCCCCTCTGTCTCCTGCTTTACCTTTTGTTTTTCCTTTTTTACCTATTTATATTTTCACTACATCCTCTTACACTTTGAGCTTCTCTCATTCCTGTTTTCCTGATCTTCAACTATTTCCTTTTTCACTGACAGCCTCTTTTCTACCTTGTATTCTATTACTGTAATGTCTCCCTTTAGCCTTTTTCCCCCTGCTTTCTTCCCCCTCCCCTCTCTGCTTTACTTTTTGTCTTTCTAATTTCTACCTATTTACATTCTCACTGACATCCTGCCACACTTTTAGCTTCTCTCATTTCTTGGAGTCTTAGAACAGCAGAGACTTCCTGTGCCCCAAAGAAGGGTGACTGCACCCAAAAGCCAGTTGGTCTAATAAAAGATATTACATCTACTCAAAGAACCTTACCTACCTACAGTAGGTCCCGGTGATGACTGTGAAACCTTGGCTGGACCTACATATGAAATTTAAATGACCTAATTAAAATAACAGTGCATCTTGCACAAGAATGCAAGATCGTGACTGGGACAATACAAAATAGAGGAATCCCAACTGACTTAATCTCCTGTGCTAGTTGCAAATGTACCTAATGTTTTATTATGCTAATCCATTCATAAATAACTGCATATCCCTACATGATTGTGACTGTATTCTGGTTGACACATTCCCCCTTGATTAAGGCATATTTCTCAGAACAGGCATTCAATGCATGTCTGGGGTTTTGCAAATGTCTCCATAGACCATCACCATTAAAACAACTACCCAGAATAGTCCTGTGATCAATGCAAACTATTGTAAATTCTGTCCCGTTGTTAAAACAATTACCCAAAGACAGCGTCCTGCAATCAATACCCAAGGTATTCCATTCAGTCAATCAAGACCAATCCCATTTGATTGAAGTATAACCTCTGGACTAATCAAAAGTGTGCAAAAACAAGTTTCACACCTGGACACTCCAAAACAGGATCCGAGAAGTTAGCAATTGTAATGTGATGTCCCTTCCTACCTGTTTTGTTCGGACTTTAATCAACCAACTATCAAAGAGGAATGCTTTGAAGCTATACCATTGAACTGTATAAGAAAGAAACAGAGTGCCAGCAAGGTGTGCACTCCAGAAAAGAGAGAGAAATCGCTGCAACTTTGTGTCCTGCACCCAGTTTATCACTTCTGGCAAATCCATGCCCAGTGAAGGCTGAAAAGATAGAAACCACTTCCCGCCTACATTGGAGAGAAAAACTTTTGCAGCTAAGATATACTAGGACTTTTGTAATAGCTCATTTACTAAATATTGGGAAGGAGTCTTTTTCTGTCATATAGTTTTATACCTCATTTGTAGTATTGTTATTAACACATTTTTTGCCATTAATCAAACAAGGTGTTGTGTCAATCCTTAACTGCACTAGGTTTGAATCCCATTTTTGACTGCAACACAGGTGAAGAAAATAAGGAGAAATACTTTAAAGGGAGCTTTGCCATATGCCTCTGCCTCCCCTACCAAAGCCCCAGTTTGTTCTCCTGGAGCTTTACAATGCCTGTGGTCAGTGGGGTTTTCACATCCATTTAACCAGCAGCCTTGTCAAAAAAGTACTGTGCTAACTTTTCCAACTGCCACTGCATCTTGAGTGAACTTTAAATGGGTATTATAAATAGTGTAAAATGAGGCTACAGAGACTTAAACAAGTTAGAGTTTGACTTTGGTAACCCAAACAAAAAAAGAAAAGTCTGAAATAGTTCACTAACCTAAAAGGGATTTGGCTGCTTGATAAAACAACTATGATAAAACTACTACCATCTCCCATTTGCAATGAGTTGGGTCACAATTCACACCCAAGCTATGATTCTCTTTCTAGTAAAAAAAACAAACAAACCAAAAAAACCCTGGCCTCTCAGGATGTTCTAGAAGTATTCTAGAAAGTCTTTTGGAGTTGTCTAGAACGCATTTTTCTGGTGAGACTGGCCCCAGGAGAGAATGTCCATGCTTTTTTTGCCGCAGCTACTGACATAAAATCTCTTCCTGCTGCCTTACCAGTTTTTGTCACCGTGGCTGCAGCAAGAAAAGTCATTTGACATATGCATGTCACAATCCTTACTGGAAATTTGAACAATACTTTGTTTGGGGGCAGGGAATGATTTATAAGTATAGGACCAATACAAACACACCTATATACTATCACTGTACACATGAAAAGATTCTTTTCCAGATCCGCAAGAAACTATAGATTTTGATGATCTCTTTGCTCACTTGGAATCTCTAACTTTGCTGACTAGAAATCTGTAAATACAGCAGGGAGGAGCTCATAATGAAAGGAACACTTAGCTAGGACTTTCAGTGTTGCTGACTGTTCTGTCAGATGTATCAAACTACTTAGTACTTTCTAATTGTCCCAGCTGCCAGTCATGTTTTTTCATGATAATCTCTTTTATTAAAAAAAAAAATCTGGCTCCCATTCTTGCAGAAAGAAACTTAAGCTTACTCCACCCATAAGTGAAATAAAAAGGCATTGGCACATATTATATGTGTGTGTGTATGTATGTGTACACACACACACACGCACACACACACAATTAGCTTGAAATCATAAATAAATAAATAAATATATTTTTCTGATTTCAAGCTAATCTCACGTTCTGGAGAGCCTACTATTATATTTGAATGCTGACAATACTGAGGATATGACAGAGGTACCAAGGATGAGCTCAAAAAACTTGCCCGCTGGACGCATCAGGGCTGGCTTGCAAGCCGAACTCAACAATGGAGTGATGATGGCTATAGGTTGTAAATAGGGACCTGCATACACTTTCCTTCCCATGCTGTACAAAGGTGTGGTTTTGCAATGGAGCGGAATTTCCCAGTACAGGTTAAAGGCAGAATCAGCCATTCTGGGGACATCTTGGAAGTTCTGAGCCCTTTCCACAATGGTCAATCCTCAGTAACCTCAGTAGCAACAGAGAGCACTCAGGATTTCACAGCAGGTGCTCAGGACCTTGCAGGACCAGGACTAGCATGGCCCATTTGCACAGTCCTGCTGTCAGATACCAACTAATAAACCACAACTTATGTTGCTAGGTGGTCTCCATTCATTAGCAACTTATAAGCAGAAACATCTTGTTATCTCATGAATGAACCAGGACTTCGTCATCCAGCTCATATTCTATCCCAGTTGAAGTGACTGATGGTAATGTCATTCTGAAGCTATTCAGATAAAAGGTCAACAGTGAAATAGGATCTAGGGGGTATTAACATACTTGTCAAGTCTCCCTCATCTTTCACAAGGAAGAGATTCAGAATCCAGCTTGTTCCCTTTTCCTTCTCATGTACCAGTCTAAGAGCTACATCCCAGCCATGAAGTCTGTATTACATCAGAAATTAAACATAAAGGATATTAAAGTTTAAGAATGGATACCTCTTAAAGGAACTACCATGTCTTTCTGGAGTAGAACCTGTTCAGCGAAGATCTCACAAGGCCAATAACTCCTTGGTGATGGAATCAGTTGCCATGGTAACTTCAAGATTGCACACATTAACAGATTTTAGAATGTTGACAGTTTAGAAACTGACTATTTAGGAATATCAATTAGAGCTGATATTTACACACTTAAAGGTACCAAACAGTTTTTAAAAAAAACAAAAAACCCCATCAGAGTGACTTTAAGCACTGCCAAATTAGAAGCCAAAACCTAAATATATCCCAAGTAGAGCACATTTAGAAAACAGTGTCAAAACATTAACAGAGGCAGAGCAAACAATGAAACCGAAAACCTTACTGAAAACAAAAACCCAAAGCAGCTAAAAGCAAACCCCAGCTCCTCACCCACACTAAACTATACAGTCTTTCAGTGGAACCATGGAAGGCAGTCAGGTCCCTGCACATGTCCTCAGTGGAAAGTCATACTCGAGAGACCTCATACATTGCTGGCAGGACTGTATAATTCTGCAGCATCTTACATTAAAAGGTTGCTAATTTAATTTGAAATTAAAGGCAATCAGCTCACTTTCCTATGTTTCATTTACTTTGATATTAAATTCAATGATTATGTCATTCCTCTACTTTCACTATGTATGGGATATTACATGAATGATATGATGTTTTTCTTAATTTTCAAGGCCCTTAGCAGTCTATCCCTAAGCCTATTAATCCTTTCACATTCAATATACAAAAGTCAGCTCCTGCCTCTCATCAGTCTGTCGTCCCAGCCTCACCTCCCCACTTGTTAGGTTTTCTGAACAAGCACCTTCATCATTTTTATCAAGCTCTCTCTCATGCGAGGGAAAAACTAATCATAAACACCTCAAAACTCCTTTGTTCTCCTCCTTAAGATGGCTCCTTAAATTTTTCTTTGTCATGAGGCTTACGCCTTGGCAGCTGCTGGTGACCTATGATCATCTTTTATCACAGTGGAGCTCAAGCTCCAGCCTGTGGGCCTGATTCAGCCCATGGAGCCATGTTATGTGGCTCACGGGGCCCCTCATAGGTCTTGAAATTTGGTGGTGGGGGAGTGGTGGCAATTAATGCATAAGCCCTGACAGCCAGATGACATAAGCCTGCATATGAGACCAGGGCTGCTGGTGTGATCTGGCACAGGCCCCATCCAGCATTCACTTTGATTTGCTATTACATGTGAAAACTGCAACCTCCTGGTCCACTTGTTACCTACCACATGATGAAAAACCCATCTTTTTCCATAGAGCAGCTGTTCTGACTTTCTGTAGCAAACCCTACTTTCTCTCCTATAATGGGAGAAATACCCTTTATTTTGCAGGGCTAGCGTAGCTATTTGTTTAAGGTGTTTCTGAGTATCTGTCATCCGGTGTGTCTTCACTGCACAAAAAACCAAAAGCAAAAACAAAAAAACAACAACAACAAAGCATTTCGATCGACCTTGACTAGGTTAAAATTACTTGTGCTTGTCTCCCAAGAGGCTGCTTCCAGTCCTGTATCCCTATATACATAGCACTGTATTGTGCCTATCTCTAACAGAGATACCCACTAGAAATAGACTAACTGCATTAACAGGGTACCAGGTTTGTGCTAACACACCCTGGTTCTACTGTATTTACCCACATCTAAGACAACTCTGACTGTAAGGTACCCCCCAGTAATTAGATTATATCCATGAAAAAGCATATCTCTGCTACTATCCCATTGCTCCCTTGTGCCTGTGCCGACCCCACACCCCTGCTCCCTTTGCCACATGCCTCCCACCCCTTGCAGGGGTGGCAGCTCCAAACTGGATCAGGGCTACAGGGGTCAGAGTTGGGGCCAAAGCCAGAGCAGAAGGTAGGGGGGTATAAGCTAAGGGGGGAGCAGGCAGTGCTGTCTCCCTCATATTCACCCCTCCACCTCGTTGTGTACCCCTCACCTACTGCATGAGCCACCCCAGCCTGCGGCAGGAGGTGTCTCAATTCTGGCTCTGGTCCCAGCCTGAGCCTCCACCTACCCTGGGCTGGTACTCAAATCTAAGATGAGACTTTTTTTCTCTGTGTTGTTTGGGCCTATTCTGGTGATACTAATATGGTGATACTGGTATCAAACTAGCTTGGGTTCACAGACAGAGCTGTACTGTACCACATAGACATATATTAAGGGCCTGATTCTATTTTATCTCTTGCATGCCAAGTGGATTTAAGTGCTTACATGTGATTCTATTGCAATCTAAGTCCCTGAAAATGCATTAAATCATCATTTTTTTTATCATCTTACCCTTCAGGCTGAGTCACAAAAAAGCAGCAAGGAGGAGGACACACCCACCATTTATATTAAAAGTTTTTCAGGGATGTAAGCAGGATGGAATAGGACTACACCTATGCACATAATAGGTGGAATAGACTCTGGCCCTAAAATTTTACACTGAGAAAGTAATCTTGAATTGGCTTTCTCGACGTAAAAACACAAAGCCTGCGCCATGCACGCAGCGATGGTATAGCCTCAGTGCCTAATTGTTATGTTGATGAATTAATTAGCTTAGGTTTGTTGTACAGAAATGCAGAGACAGCCTGTAATATAAAAATGTTATATATCTGTATTAAAACCATGAAATAAACTAAACTGTGGAAATTAAAAAAAGATACCTGGAGAAAAGACATTCTTCCTAAATAGCTTTTAAAAAAACCCAACACTTCCCCCTCCCCCAGTATATCAAATAAGTTAGTGGAATTATTGCATTCATTTTTCTATTCGACTTTTTGAGATTGTCCCTCCACCTCCTTATAGGTCTGGTCTACGTGAGAAAAGTTGCATCCATTTAAAACTGATATAATTAAATTGGTGCCAACCTCTAATGTAGACACACTTAAACCAGTTTAATCCTTACTTAAATTAGTTTTACCTTCCAGTGGTAAATTACTGTATTAAACTAAATTGATTTAAGCAAAGGATTAAACTGGTTTAAGTGCATCTGATTAGGGTGTTTGCAATGATTTAACTAGATCAATCTTAAATAGATTTAATGAAATAGGTGCCACTTTTTTCATATATATAAGGCTTGGGTTTCCTTTCCCTCTAAGCCTGCAATTCCCAAGCTGTAGTTCAGCCTTTGAAAAGCTGGTCCGTCACAAGGCACTAATGACTCCTGTTTCCTGTTGCTTCAACAGTCTTCCTGGCTCTTTATAACATAGAAGAGCCTGAAAGTCAGTAAAAACAGTAGGGAACAAGGAGCAGCAGTCGGCCTAGGCTGCCCTCTTTCTCAAGAACTCACAGGACTTGTAAGTCTCTGTGAACAACTCTCCCAATTCCTTTGTTCTTAGCCTTTTCACTCCACAGCTCCAAGCTTCCCTTCAATGAAAATTCTTCACAGATCAGCTACATTCTATACACGTTTATATTCCACTTATTTATAGAAAAATCATACCTCTCCTCTGGATCCGGGAAGCATAAGGATCATTGTTTATCGCAAGACTTTCTGGGAGTACAAGCCTGAGGAAATATTACCCTTTTTGCAGGTTGCAAACTCAGTCTTCCTCTCCCAAGGCCACAAGGGATCTTTAAAACAAATCTTCCCTTGCACATGGTAAAACTGTTCATTTGGACGTTACAAAAGTCTGCCTTTTAATTCCAGGCAAAATTCAATTTTAATGAGTTTGTTTCCCATAGATAAATTTTAGAGAGAAGGAACGTGTTTTCAGGGTAAGTAATGTATCACACGCTTCTTATGTCTGACGCCAAAATACAGCCTACAACGCCTGCCTATTCTGCACCTAATTCTGCTCAGCTGTGCCCTTCTGGGGTTCTGCACGAAGAGCAGCAAAATTAGAAATTATTTTTTATTCTTAAGATTCTTAAGAAATTTAGAATCCAACATTTCTAACCCTAGAATTTAGCATAATATTGTACAGTGCACCATGCTGTGAAGTTAACTGGTTAAACTGTTCCATTTAATAACTGAGTTTCTCCACTTTAAGGTTATGCCATGGTGAAAACCATTTTAGTTTAAATAAAACAAATATTTTTCCTCTTCATATTGCAGCGATGACTAGATCAACATGATGCCTTGAGGGTACAGCTTTTTTTTCCTATTGATGGTGTCTTATTTTTAGCTAGATCCATCAGTTGCCCAGGGTAGATTTGTAACTCAAATTATTGTGAAGGGGCTGCAATCTGAAGATTTTCTTATGTTTCTTAGAGGGTAAATGCAAATAAGGGATATGATACCGTTTTACAGCTTTAGTTTAGGAAATCATGAGACTAATCTGGGAATGCAACGATGGTAGAAACAAAAGGCTAATAATAGATCTTTTCTAACATCAGATTTCTACCACCCATTATTCCCAGGAGGAACAAATGGCACCAAAGAGGGGTATACAAGTCAAATCCTACACAAAAGGAGCTCCTACTTGTGATATGATTTTGAAACAGTATTTGGTTCTAAACCTATTGCTAATAGATTTTCACACAGAGGTCTTTTATTCTTTGTATGCATAATACTTTTAATTTACTTGCCAGCATATGTTTAATGAAAACCGATCTGAGAAGCTATTTAACCTTGCAGTTTTGCATGCAAGCAAGCATTTACGTCTGCGGAAGATGAAATTCTCTATAATGGAGAATGTCTTACACTATTAAATGGGCTGTTGAACATTATTGAGCTTACTCAGAAGGAGTTAAAATCTCAGTTGTTGCCTGCTATAATTCATTGCAATGATTCTTTCCTGTTGTAACTGTGGTGGCTGCGGTGATGGTAGGGGGAGGGGAAGAGGAGCTTAGGTCTTTTTGAGACCTAACGCAGCCCAGGTGACTGCATAAACTTGGAAATCAGATAATCCAACAGCAGAGTTTACCCTACTATACATTCCTCAACTGCCATTAGAAAGTTGTATTCATATGTCTGATTTATTTGAGTTAGTAATCTTTACTCCTAAACCCAAGTACAGAATGTTCACTTCTTGCCATTGTCAGTGAAATTAAGCAGAGAGTAAATCATACAGTGAAACCCAGCTAGCTAGTGCTTAAGTACTTAAGTATGTCAATCAGCAAGACTGGCACGCACTCTTTCAGCAAAGTGGGCCTCACATTTGCAAAATACACATAACCACCTAAGACCATTAGAAATACTACAAATCTATACTTTTTATAATATAATCACAGATGTCTTTCCCTTGCCCTTTGCCCAAAGAAATGCAATCAGATGCAACCGAAAGCAAATGAGGAAGGAACATAAAAGAAACCTCCTCTAAAACCTGCAAAAAAAATTGTCATCTCTAAATAAAAATGAGACAACATTTATCTATTTATTACAAGGAAAATTGTGTGGCTTCATCTGGATACATTTCTCATTAATTTATCTGAATGCTCCATTCTGCACTAAATGCTGGTCAAGAGTGCTCACTAGAAAAGTAAGCTTATATTAGTAAACTCCTTATTACTCAATGAAATAAATATTACCAGTAAATCAAGATTGATGCCAATTTGTATAGGGCTCGTTAAGCCAGAATCTCTCATGTTTATCTCATATCAGTTTATTAGACTTGTCTTTGTAATTTCCTTAAAAATAGAACTTGATTTCTGTGCATCATATGGGCCACATCAGGAAAATATCTGTCCCAGGGGAGCGGGGGCACTGGGAGACCCCCGCGGCAGCCAAGGGGTCTGCTTACCTCCCACAGGGCCGGAGGAACCGAGGAAACTCCGCTGCCGGTGCGGGTCGTCAGCCGGGCGTTTATCCGGCTGCGGCGGAGCTGCGGGGGCGGGGCACGCCGGAAGGGAGAAACAAATGGCGGCCCCGCTGAGGTAGCGGGGTGGCTGAAGGGAGAGAGCTGGGGCGTGGAGCCCCAACGAGCAGGGGATCAGCCGCCGCCCGCAGAGTGCGGGACAACGCCGAGTGGAGGCAGAGCAGGCTGCGAGCAGTGCGGCAGAGCACCCGCGGAGTGCGGGACGACACCAAGCAGAGGCGGAGCAGGCTGTGAGCAGCGCGGCAGAGCAGGCAGCGAGCAGCGGGGCAGAGCAGGCTGCGAGCAGCGTGGCGGAGCACCCGCGGAATGTGGGACAACGCCGAGCAGAGGCGGAGCAGGCTGCGAGCAGCGCGGCGGAGCACCTGGGAGTGAGACGACGAAGGGAGAAGTCAGCCCCGTGAAGGGGCCAGCAGCCAGTGGGGAACCCGACACCTGAGGCGGCCGGAGGCGCGACAGCTGCGCCGAGAGTGGGGCCAGCTGTACTCCGCACTACAAGGCCGACGGCATGGGTAACTGCGGCAGGGACTATTGGGGGAGCAGAGGGGACATCCGCATTCCAAGGAAGGAGGGATCAGGTCAGCATCCCTACGGGGAGAGGCACGCCCGGTCTGAAGACCGCTGGTAGTCGCCAGCGGGACTGAACCGAGAGAGGGCGAGATGAGGACAGATTGGGGGCCAGGATAGGAAGACCTGAGGGGGCGTATGGTCAGGGTGTAGGGGAGGACAGAGCCCAGAGAGTACCCACGAAGAAACGCGCCAGCACCGGGGGATGCCCCGAGGGAAGACCCCCCACTGAAAGAGTCATCAAAGTCGTGGCAGGCGAGTTCTGGGGTCTCCCTTTATACCAGGCGGGGCAAATCCTGGGATGTACCAACGAAGTCCGGGTGTGCAAGATATCGGGTCCGGGCGAAGGCGGCGCGCGAACTCCTGGTAGAACGGAGGCAGGTACAATATCCTATGCTTTTTGCAGTAATGTTTCATGTTTACAGAATATTTTAGACATGTTGCATGACATTTCCAAAACTTTCTCAACCTTTAACAACCTTTGAAAATGTCTCCCATATTAGCAACTGGGACTATGTCTAAACTAGGATGAAAAATGTTTTTTGTTTTGTTTTTTAAAGGTAGCTAACACTTTACACCTCTAGTACAGACAGGGGAAATTGTATTTTAATGTGTTGGCTGATGGAGGTGAACCTTAGAGCTTTGATAAACATATGTGTTATATGTAAGCACATATGCATACAAACTTGCACACATACTATTGAAAATAAACAGAAGTCAAAGAATTTGCTGTGTGACACTACAGGCTTCGTGTGTTCCTGCATTGCTCAAATTTTCCAAAATTTATCACAGAGGTTGATTCAGGAAATAAACCTGAAGCTTAGGGGATCAAAATCTCTGCTCGTCATACCTCCGTTTTCCCCTCTCCAACCATTTCTATCAGCTTCCTCTATAGTCAATCTTGCTTTTATTTTCCATTCTCCGTCCCTTAGTATAGTATCTATAATTGCTTACTTTCTTACTGACAAATAATGGCTCTCAGACTACTTACAGACCTTCCCTCGATTCCATGGGAGTTCCTCCAAAGGACAAGGCCATATAGAGTGCACACAATATGTTTCCTTCATTCATCAATGGAATGACTAAAATTCCAGTTTCTTCTTCCTAGCTTACAGATACGAGAATTGCCGGATTAGTTCCGAATTATGATCTGTCTAGTCCTGCACCCTGTTTCCTACAGTAGCCAGCATAAGGAAGATGTAAGAAAGGTACAAGTAAAATGATGTGGTATAATCTGCCTTCCATGAAGGTGTTGTCCTAATCCCAACTAGCTGCAGATCAGTTTTAGTTATGAAATGTTCTTTTCCAAAATGTGTATTGGAATAACACCTCTGGGCCCTCTGGTCCATAACTCCTTGGAATCTTGCTAGATATGTGGCCTTAGCAACTTTTAGTGACTATAAATTGCAAGCCCTTGTGCATGTGAGACTGTTTTCCCCCGATCAGTTTTGAATTTAGCACCTTCTGATTGCACTGAGCGCTCCACTCCTCTGACAATGTGGGACACAGAGACCAGATGCTCCCATTCTATCCTCTCTATACCATTAATTATTTCATATGTTTTTATCTTGCCCTCTCTTATACATATCCCTTCCAAGGGAAACATGCCCAGGCTTTTCAATTTCAAGCATGTAATGTCATTGCAAACAATATAAGACAGGCATCCAACTACTTAGGAGACCGAAAATATGAGAGAGAACCCTGAATTTGAGCTCGCTGCCTGCACCATCTGCCATAAATTGTAAGAAGTCAATTAAAAAGTTCTTTAGCCAGTATCAGTAATGTGTAATGGGAGCATTTACTTGATTGCTAATGGCTGGGTTTACATGATGTTTCAAAGCATCAGTTGTGAGGTTTGGCAGCAGCACAACATTGGGACTGTGATTATCACTATAAATTAAGTTTATGTTGATATAATTAGCAGTTGTAAGCTAAAGTAATATTTATATTGATAGTATGAAAATCAATGCCATACCAATGAAAACATATTCCAAAAGTGTATACAATCCATGTAATGGGATTCCAGATGTTTCATTGTCTCTAAACAGTCCTCCTCTTTACTGTAAAAAGAGAGCGTGAGAGAGATCAGTAGTTGATTAAGAGTGGAGGAGCGAAATCTGTTCCCTTGTATATTGTCCCTGACAGTTTTTCTGGCCAGAAATTTGTAAGAAGCAAAGAAGAGAGGACCCACAAAGAATTCATACTGGGCTTTACACATGGAAAGTGTCAGCAGTGGATATGTACAACGGTTTGTGTTGTTTTTTCTGATGCGTGCTTTTATACAGCCTTGATTTTTGCCCAGTAAGGTATGCAAAGCAATTATCTTGGAGCCTATTGTACATGGATTAATTAGAACACCAGGAGCCTGCTGTGTTTCTATTGGCCAGAAGTGTTCAAGAAAAGGCAAAAGATGTCACATTGTTGCAGCTAGCCTGCACCTGTATTTAATTAATTTGCTCAACAGAGAGCTGATTCTTAAAACTGGATAGTTTGCTGTTTTGATTTCTATCACCCCTAGAAAACCTTTCCCTTTTATAAAACAAACTTTATAATACAGTATATGTGATTCTCCAAAACAGTCATTTGTCTCAGACATCCATTCACTTTAAGCACTTTTATTAAAAGTGGATGGTAATTGGTAAGGGCTTGGTTTAACTGCTGGATATCATTATGGTACACGTGTATTGTGCTAGCATTTACAGGCCTCAGCCAAGATGGGGTTCCATTGTACTAGGCATTGTCCAAAGAGAGAGCTAACAACAATCCTTGCAGCAAAGACCTTACCATCTGGAATACCGCTTACCAGGGACACTCATTTTTCTGTACCTGCACTATGAATCTTAAAGGCTCAAGTTAACTCCTTATCATTCTCTACCCAATGAGCAGTTGCTGCATGCCTGGAACTGCTGGAGGTCTTAGGGCAAGCTTCTTGCAAAGTTTCATGCTTAGTCAGCTGTCTCCCAGAAGGGGAAAACTCTCACTGCTGCAGTGCCATGTGCTGTACGAGCAAGTCATTCAAATAAGCTGAGAACCAGCACTAATTCCTTCATTTGTAAGGCAGACCTAGTATAATCATTGCACATCTGCCTGAGGTTTTGTAGCATTAAACTTCATTTTTGTTATTCCACAGTTTAAGCAGTATGACATACAAAAAAGATCAAAGAAACCAAAAATCTGCCGCACATTGTGATTGCAAACAATAGGGCCTCGAATGCAACAGAAACTAACAGAATTTGGGCTGAGCAACACCCCAATTGGAAGAAAAACAAAGAGCTAAATCCTCTGTTGACGTAACTCCACTGGAGTCAGTGTTGTGCTAGCAGTGAATTTGGCTCCGGAACTCTAAACAGCAATAATAAAGCAATAGCTCTTTGCCTAAGTGAAAGAGCAGGCACTGTATTATGCACAGCAGTGTCCAGTCCCCAAAGCCCTCCTCCAGGTGAGTCAAAGCAACCACTAGAGATCATGATAACCTTCTGTGAAAAACTGCCTCTCATTCTTAATTATGGAGTCAACGATCAAATCAAGCTTTTTCACAGCATCTGAAGTGAACTTGGGTTCATGAAAGCTTGTGCACTTTCTCTCTCTCTATATATATATCTTATTTAGTTAGTCTAAAAGGGTTCAAATCTACCCTGCCTTCTGACAGACTAAAACCGGCAAAGCATGCATAGCAGAAAATCCATCAGTAAACAGATAGGCAACCACGGAAATATTATACACACACTCCTACAGACATATATACACGTATGGGGGGAGGTGTATGTGAATGCTGATGCCAGCATTTCCATCTGTCATTATTAAACATGTAACTGAAAAGGGGACAATTCAGTGTAACAGAAATCCTCCCTATTTAGTTAACTGTGTGTAAATCAGAAATAATCACCTTTTCCATTAGGATACAATCCTTGTCAGAAAGTGTAATAAAAGAGTATAGCTTCTATGCTGTAAATTGCATTATGCAATATAACGAGGGATTTTTTTGTCTGCATCTGCTCTTTTACTTGAGTAATAAATCTATTGTTTTACTGTTACATTGCTGTTTGGAGAGTTCTGGCTTTGTTCAGGTGTCTGAGGGTGTGTGGGGAGGTTGTGAGTAGAAGAACTGTTTGTGGTTTGAATTTGTTACAGTCAGTGGACTGCCTGATTTTTCATCACCCTTAGATAGTATTTTGCTAACATTAGAATGGCAGAAAGCAGCAAGTTGTAAGACCATGGGGCTGGTAGTTAGGGTATGGAGTTATATTCCTCACTCTGCCAATAACTGGGTTAGGGAGGTTACCCAACCTCTCTAAACAGAGGGTGATTTTTGCAAGGAGGGGTCCCCAATCTGCAACATTTGGGAATGTTTCGATTGTTATGTGCCCACGCCCTAAGACTAGGAACAGAAATTACACATAAACCAGTATAAGTGATTGGAAACCAGTTCAAATCTGTAACACAACTGAAGTTCAATGCACATAGGACATTTTTACACATAAAAGCGCCCAGCACTATGATGCTTTCAGTTGTGTAAGTGGTGAAATGCAAAATGCACTGACCAAGTGGCAATGGCGTGCTTTTGAACTAAAACACATTGAAGATGCTTTAGTTTAAAAGGGAACCACTGCCATTTTCTGGGCACTGACGCACATTTTGCTGCTTATGCAACTGCACTCAATGCAGCTTAATCGATTAATCGAGTCTGTTCTGAAGTGGTAGATCTCTGGCATATCAGGGGACCAAAAACTAAGTGTATAAATGCCCATAAACTGTTTTCAAAATGGTTGAAACCAGTGTAAGATAAACCTGGATGGATCTAGTATCAGACTGAACTGATTTAGGTTGTCAGTTTATTGAATTTCTGCCCCAGATCCTCTCCAGATTCAAGTGAACTCACAGTCCCTCAGCATCTCAGGATGCTTTGCATCTCCTCCACAAAGCCTGCCTCGTAGGGTGGGTGGGCTAGCCTTGCCCCAAGCTGTCTGCTCCAGCCAAGCAGGGAGGCATGCCCCAGCATCCTCAAGCTTCTGGCCTGGGTCAGTGCTGGCATGTGGCTGCATTTCCAGAATCAAAAGTGAACGTCAGTTCACTTTCTTATTGGTTCAATCAGTGTAGCTTAGACTAACCCAATATGATTTAAGTGATTCAAGCACCGGCTTTTTGACTGTCTGTACTTAGCCAAAGAAACTTTGTGCCAACTTTGTGCCCTACCAAGGTTGGCAAGGTCTGCTACAATTGCAGTCTCTGAGACAAAAGCAGGAACTTCTACTTCAATGGTGGAGAGGAATGGCTGTAGCCTGTGGCACCCCAAGGAGCTGGCCAACCTTCACAGAATCACTGTATTCTGTTCTCATACAGCTAATCATAACATCAGATTTTTCAAAACAATGAATGTGTGGATTATATTGGGAAATTATGATTTCAGCTGTTTCAAGACCCATAGCATTTTATTCTCTCTCTTAAAATGTAATCAGGGGAGCAATTCTGAGCCTTGTTAATCAGAAAAGCCCTTTTAAAGTGTCACACTGTCAATATAAAACTTTACGAAATTGCATTATAAATGCCAGATTCAGCCAACTAACACATTTAACAGTATTTTAAAGTGCAGTTTTAATTTTATCCTCTCTAGTGAAAGCATGATAAATAACTTGTGACAGCCAACGACATAAAATAGGTGCGAAGATTTTACTGTCATGTACGGGGATAAACAAATAGCTTAGTTCTAGTGCCCCATCCTGTACCTAAAGGCTCTGCTTTCCTGCTACCTGAGTCCCCTTGTAGTCATCCACTCCATTGTAAAATGATCATGAAATGCTACCAAATTGGCGTGGTGCTCTCTCACACACCCTTTACAAAGGTGTAAACGCTATATAACACGGCTGTCCAACTTCTGAGTGGCTGGGAGCTGCAGTGCTGTAGCAACTAAGTTTGGTGCCCGGGCCAAAGCCCACAGTGGAAGCCTGCCCTCACCCCACACACAGATCTGGGGGGCACACACCTCCCCATGCTTGCCTGGGAGTGCACACAGCAGCGGGAGCCACCCTTCCCCCATCCCCATGCCCCCTGCCAAATGAGCCACTCATGGCTCTGCCCTGCCCCAGCTGGGCAGCGCCTGTTGGTGCACCTTCACTTCAGTGCCCGAGGCAGTCACCCTCCTTGCCCCCCACCCCCTTGCTACAGCACTGGGGAGCTGTGTGCCACATGGGCTATATACTGCCCTCCCAGGGCTGCACATGCCCTCCAGCCTCTCCTATCCCTCCCCCCGGCGAGGCTCCCATTGCCATATGGGCTGCATAGCACCACTGAGTCCCTGCAGGCCTCACTGCCCCACCCCAGCTTCCAGGGGAAGAGCAGGGGCAGGAATCGGAAGCTGAAGGACAGAGTGGGAGGACAGAGACCTTATCAGCAGCAGAAAAAGTGGTGGGGGTGGGGAGCAGTGGTGGGGGAGCAGTGGTCAGACAGGACCCTGGGTAGTACTGAGATTAGGAGGCCAGTGCACACATCTTCAGGAGGCCTCAAATGCCTCTACACAAATGCTCGTAGTATGGGGAACAAGCAGGAGGAACTTGCCCTCCTGCTAGCTGACACCAAGCCAGACATAGTGGGGCTCACAGAAACATGGTGGGACCCAACGCATGACTGGGCGGTGAATATCAAGGGCTATAGGCTGTATAGGAGGGACAGGACAGGGAGGAAATGTGGGGGTGTGGTGCTCTACGTCAAGGAGGAATACACATCCTCAATGAGTAGCACAAGGTCAGATGAGGGGCACACTGAAGTGCTCTGGGTTAGAATACAAGGAAGTCAAGGGGAAAGGGACTTAACAGTGGGGGTCTACTACAGACCACCCAACCAAGGGGAAGAGCTAGACTGGGAATTCTTAAGTCAGCTCACGGAGGTAGTTAGGTCAAAAGACATGGTCATCATGGGGGACCTGAACTTTCCAGACATCTGCTGGGAAGAGCAGTCAGCCAGGTCTGACCACTCACATAGGTTCCTAGCCAAGATACAGGACCTCCATCTAACTCAGGAGGTGCACAGCCCCAGCAGGGGAGACGCCTTGTTGGATCTGGTGCTGGCCATAGGTGATGACCTTGTGGGGGGGCTGCAGGTGCTCGACCACCTGGGTGACAGCGATCATCGCCTGCTGAAATTCAACATCCAGCGCAAGGTGGCAAAAACCAGCAGCAAGGCAGCAGCCCTGGACTTCAGGAGGGCAGATTTCAATGAGGTAAGAAGAATAGTTGGAGAAGTATTGAGATCCCAGAGGGGAGGGGAGGGGAGTCAGGTGTCCAAGAGGAGTGGTCGATCCTTAAGGAGACGATCCTCCATGCCCAAAGAGAGGTAATCCCAACAAGGGTCAAAGGGTGGCAAGAGGGCGCAAAAGCCCCCATGGCTCACCAAAAGCATACGGGAGCGTCTCCTGGCTAAAACGGAGGCGTACACCCAATGGAAGGGAGGGACCATCACCAGGGAGGACTATACCTCGGTAGCTCAGGGCTGCAGGGGGGCGGTCAGGAAGGCCAAGGCGGAGATGGAACTGGGACTAGCTACCCAGATCAAGGACAACAAGAAGTTCTTTTTTAAATACATAGGGGGCAAAAAGAAAGTACCCAGTAACATGGGGCCTCTACAAGACACGCTAGTAAATCTGGTCGTCACACCAGATGACAAGGCTAACCTATTTAACAATTTCTTTGCCTCCATTTTCCTGAGCAGGGACCAGATCAGCCCGTCTGCTGGGACCCCCTCAGGCCCCGGGGAAGGCACACACAGGCCTAGGGTCAGTGAGGATCTAGTCAGGGAACTTCTGGAGGGACTGGACGTATTTAAATCAGCTGGTCATGACGACCTCTACCCCAGAGTGCTGAGGGAATTAGCAGAGGTCATTGCAGGACCCCTGGCATGGGTTTACGAGCACTCATGGTGCCAGAGGACTGGAAAAGGGCCAATGTGGTTCCCATTTTCAAAAAAGGGAGGAAAGGGAACCCAGGAAACTATAGACCAGTTAGTCTTACCTCGATACTGGGTAAGCTTTTTGAGAGAATTATCCTGGCACATGTCCACGAGGGGCCAGCAGGGGAGGTTATGCTTAGGGGCAATCAACATGGGTTCATTAGAGGCAGGTCCTGTCAGACCAACCTGGTGGTCTTCTATGACCAGGTCACAAAATCCTTAGATGCAGGGGTAGCAGTGGACGTAGTCTTTTTTGGACTTCAGGAAGGCCTTTGATACTGTCTCTCACCCCATTCTCATTAAAAAACTAGGGGGCTGTGGTGTCGACACCTACACAGTCAAACGGGTTGCTAACTGGTTGGAGGGCCGCACCCAGAGAGTGGTGGTGGATGGGTCATTTTCGACCTGGAGGGATGTGGGCAGTGGGGTCCCCCAGGGCTCGGTTCTTGGGCCCGCACTATTCAACATCTTCATCAGTGACTTGGACAAGGGGGTAAAAAGCACCCTGTTCAAATTTGCTGACGACGCTAAGATGTAGGGGGATATGGGCACCCTCGAAGGGAGGAATAGGCTGCAATTGGACCTAGACAGGTTACAGGGGTGGGC
>NW_005842229.1:929195-947698 GCF_000455745.1 Alligator sinensis
GCGCGCACTGTCCGCGCGCGCTGCCCGCGCGCGGCTCGGGAGCGCGGCTCCCTGCCGGGCGAGCTAAGGCGTCACCGAAGGGCTTCCCCTCCGGATCCGCCTCAGCTGTGCTGCGCTCTCTACCCCACTTACCTTAGGGGGGAATCAGCTGTTGCTGCCCCCGCCGCCGGCTTCCTCCGCTGCTGCTTCAGCTGCTGCCGCCTCCGCCGAGGTAAGCAGGTACACGTGCGGGTGGCACACGTGCACCCTGCTCCCCTCGCTCCTGCTCCCCAACAGGGTCATCAGGGCAGGCCCTACGATAGAGGCTACAGGACCTGAACCTGTTCAGCCTCCACAAGAGAAGGCTGAGAGGGGATCTAGAGGCCTGTTACAAACTAGTTAGAGGGGACCAGCAGGCATTGGGGGGGTCTCTGTTCCCCCGAGCACTACCAGGAGTGGACTAGAAATAATGGTCACAAACTGGCAGAGGGTAGATTCAGACTAGATATCAGGAGGCGCTGCTTCACAGTCAGAGCGGCTAGGATCTGGAACCAACTCCCAAGAGAAGTGGTGCTGGCTCCTACCCTGGGGGTCTTTAAGAGGAGGCTAGATGAACACCTTGCTGGGGTCGTTTGACCCCAGTACTTTTTTCTGCCATGGCAGGGGGTTGGACTTGATGATCTATCAAGGTCCCTTCCGACCCTACCAGCTATGAAACTATGAAACTAGAAGCATGTGGCTCATGGACCGCAAGTTGGACAGCCTTGATATATAACATACATAGCAACAGAGAATAGGGCTCAAAAATAGGGACCTACCTAAATCATGGCAAGGCAAAGGGATTTTTGCAGGCCATTCACAGCATGCAGAGCTGATTTTGCAGTCTTTTCACGATGAGCCCTTGCTCTCGCTGCTGATTGGCCTAGGGGCCCTGGCTGCGGTATTGCATCTGGCTTCTTTAAAGATAGCACCAAAACCCTTCTGCTTTCCTGACTGGTGCTTTCACTAAGTCGACATCACTAGCTCAGCCTCTGAGTAGCTCTCTCTTAAGCCACATGCTCTGTGGCTGCAGGCACTGCCATGCTTTCTTTGTACTGAAGCAAGCTTTTACTTTTTTTCTGGTGTTTCCATGCAAAATGACAGGAAATGCCATTTTTCACAGTGATTGCAGAAACCACCGATTTTCATAGTTTCCATGAAAACCATGAAACTGTGATTTAAGTAGGATCTCTACTCATAAATGTTAGTATTCAGAAGTTTCTTAAGCCTGCTGACTCAGACTGGTGTAGCCAAATGGTAAAAAGCCATGCCAGTATATCATTTTTTTATAGCTGGGTCTACACTAAGAAGGCTGTAACGCATAAACTGCACTACCAGAGTTGAAGCAGTCCAGCTTTTGTGTGCATACTGGGCCTTATTTAAAATTCTTCCTTGGCATTTATACCAGGCTTCTTATGATGATATCTGAATGCTGAAGCGTTAGAGCTTGCAGTTCCCACCAGCATTCTTCTTTTGACAAGAAAGCTGTGAAGTGATGAGCTGTTTTAGAAACGGCTTGTGAGCCCAGAAATCAACAGAGCACCATGCATGTGCTATGACAGAGACAGCACAGCTTGGGTTCTGTCTAGCAGGATATTTTTCAGCAAGGAACAATTGCCAAAAGAACATCAAGGAACTCTGGACAAAAAGGCGCAAATAACCGCCTCTCTTCTTTAAATAAGGTAAAATCTAGATTAGTGTTGCTGCTACTTTGCTCTATTAATGATGCGTTTCAATCTGATTAAAATAATGTTTGGTGTTAAGATGCCTGATCTGAGTACTGTTTTGGTTTTATTTTACCAGGAAGAGTATTGTTTTCTTCCTCTCTTTTGCAAGATTTAAATTACTTCTAGCAGCCTTTGAAATACATATGCAAACCACCTCTTAGCATTTACATTGCAGTTAAAGTTTTTGCATGAACTCCAGTCAAAATATGGTCAGCTTATTTGTGCTATATATATATATATTGTTGAGTGTGGCTTGATCAGGACTTGTCTACAGGTGAAGTTGTTTCAAAATGTATGTTTTTCTGCTTTAATGAATCAGGCATAACCAGAACCAGACATAATGTGATAGGGTTTGTGCTCTGGGCCAGGTGCTCCTATGTGGGGTGGGGGGAAGAAGGGAGGGAAGAGGGCCTGTTTGCATGGCCAGCAGCTGCAGGGTTAACATGGTAGCTGCCTCCAATTTATATGTGAAGCAAAGATGTGAACCCTTTACTTGGTGGCAATCACAGCTAAAGTGGGAGGGAAGGGTGAGTAGTGGCACTTTGTGGGATGGGATGAGCCTGATGAGGGGACTCCTTCTCCTGCTCCCTGCAGCCAGAGCCTTGAGCTCCTCTATCTGCATTCTGGTGTTATGCATGTATCCACATAATTTTGTTGTGCCAGTTTAAACTCCTTCCTTTTGGAAACATCCCATCCACAGGCTCCATTGTTTTAAAATGGGCACACAGCATTCTGGGCAGGCATCCCATGGTGCAACGCTCTATTACTCAGCTCTATGCATTTTGGAATTTTTCTCATTGGTGCATTATGGGACACTTTACCAGAAGCCATTGGAGTTCTGGGCTGTGGGATCAAGCCAACAAATTCACACCGCTCCTCTGGCATTTATCTGGTTTTCATGAGCCACCGCATTTCCAAGCCACTGTTAGGGAGCATGGAGGGAGCGGTATTCAGTGCTACAGTCCCATCTGTCCTTAATACAAAAAAATGATTCACGTTTTGGCAATCATGCAGCCAGGAGGGTCAGATGCCCTGAGAGACAAGTCAGGAGGCAGATAACAATCAAGCAGATATTTGTGCACAAGCATTTCCTGGAGCTACTTCATGTGGTAGGGCATCACATCTGGCATCACCTGGCAGTGACTGGAGGAACAGAAGAAGTATGCACACCTGGAATGGCCAGCTGTGATGGCAGAACTTCAGGATGGCAAAGGCTGCTTTCCAAGAAACCTGTGCAGAGCTCTGAACACGTGCCCAAGAGCTTACCTCAGCATGGAGTAGCACATGGCTGTTACTGTTTGGAAACTCAGCACTTCCAGTGTGTTGCTAGGTAGTGGGGTGGATCAACTGTTGGGGCTGTTGTCATGGAAATGGGTATTTCTGTCAAGAAGGTGTTGCTGCCACACTTCTTAAAGCTTGCACAGGGAGGTACTTATGGATTTGCACGTATGGGCTTTTCAAATTGTACAGGGACCATAGATGAATCACAGATACCTATTATTTGCCCCACACAATTCTTGGATTTCATCAGCAGAGAGGGTGATATTTTTTCATGGTGCTGTGAGGCCTAGTTGATCACTGGGGAAAGGTCATCCTATATATATGGAGTGGTCTGGAAGGGTTCCTGATGCCAACATCTTAAGAAATGCGGGCCTGTTTTTCTACAATCACAAATGCAAATTTGGTGAGATAAACATTAAGGGTGATGTGATTCCCCTGGTCAGTGTGAGAGACCAGTGACCAAAGACTTCCCTGACTTATGATGCCTTTTATCCGATACCTGGAAATAAGAAATGTCCTGTTTAAATATACCCTGAGTAGGAACCTAATAAAAGTGTAGCGTGCATGGATACTCATGACAACATGGATGTCATGGTACCTCACGACATTGCTGGAACCGTGCAGAGTCTAATTTGCTGGATCAGAATACTCTGTGCGTGCATCTACATGTACAGCTAATGCAACGCAATACATTCCAAAGCTGTTTGAGCTGGAGGAAACTGCTCCTGTGTGCAGCATCTACATGCGTGCCCAGGACACGTGTGCCCAGGTGGAGCAGACCCGGGCTGGTAGGGGGCACAGGGGTTCAGCCCTGGGCTCCAGGTGGCAGTGTCAGGAGGGAGAGGGGCTGGTTAGGGCATGAGGATGCTGAGAGTGCAGAGCCATGTGGCTAGGAGGCAGGCAGCCCCTGCACATACTATCTTATGGCAAGTCTACCACATGGCTAGTTCAGATGGCTGGAGTCACCTACACATTATAACAACCAGGCACTGTGCTGTCCCATGCTGAGGCCCTGGGCTTCCATGACCTGGGGAGAGAGAAAGAGACATTCTAGTCCTACCTGAACAGCAATCACAAGTTGAACAGTGGTGATATACAAAATAACACACACCAAATGATGGAGATGGCAATGTGTCTGGCCTCCCCGGGCTATGTCCGTGCAACTATGTGACGCCCTGCATGTTAAATAGGTGAAACAGGATTTCAAAAATAAACTTACCATGTATCACAAAATTGGTAGGATTAATACCAGCAGTCAGATGAGTAGCTCGCTGAGATAGACAGGTAGATTAGATGGCAAAATGGAATAGATCCATTGGATTGATCACAGATCCACAGGCTAGGAAATCCTCTAGAATGCATTCCAATTGTCCTCTGAAAGCATGATTTCCTGACTCCCACATCCTCTTAGAGTTTCCTCAGCACTTTCTTTCCAAGTCCTTCTTCATGCTACAGTGTACCAGAAGAACAAAGCAAAAAAAAAAAAAAAAAAAAAAAAAGAGTAGAGAAATAAAACCCAATAAGCCAACTTGAAGCACTCTTCCAATCCCCTTTCTTACTCTCAGAGCAGCAGTGTTCAGCTTGAAGCCTTTCTTGTCAGTTTCAAAGTCTTGGTCACAAGTTTAACAGTGACAAGATGATCAATGAGGGAGCCAGAAGCTACAGCTTTGAATCCAACAAAAAGATAAATATTCCATGGAACATTTTGATGAAATAAATGGAATATAAATGCTGATCTGAATTGAGTTTGTGCACGTTGAAATAATATCCCTTATTTCAAATAAAGCAAAGAGTGTGAATCTGTGTTCTGTATATACGTATTGCAAACAGATGAAAGAGCTTTGTGAATCATCATGAAAATTTACCAGGCCTGGCACATCTTTCTGCCAAGACTGTTATTAGGGATGCAATCTAATGAAATCTGAATTGGCCATCAAAAAACAAACTGCTAACTCCCAAAAAAAAGAACTAGGAAGCAATAGAAAATACTCCCTTGTATCTCTCTGGCTAATTTAGCATTACAGAAGAGCTATTTAGTTTTGCAATGTCTTAACTTTTGGGTCCTCAGTTTCAATTTTTTGATATTACATCACCTCCCTCTCTAATATAAAGGAAATGGCATTCTCCTTTGCCTGAGGAAGGGCGCCTGAGCCCGAAAGCTTGCAAATAAAGACATTTTCTTTGCAACTATTTAGTTGGTCTAATGAAAGATATCAACTCTACCAAGAGTTCTGAATACTTTTGCCTGTAGACCAACATGGCTAAAACCTGTATCCCTGAAACATGTAAAATATCACAATTAGCCGCTTTGACATGAAAATGTTGTAATTTTTACAAAAAAGAAGCAAAAATCCAACACCCAGAGACCTGGAGAATTGCCCCCCTGCTCCAGCCTTTTGTTTGAACTGAACTTGCATACCTGGAAAACAGCCTCCACACAACAAAACAGCCTCAGCCAGGAGATACATTCCATCGACCCCTCTCCTGAGCAATAGAAAACATCTTACCATGAAGGAAATAACATTCAACACCCGGCTTGCCATCACCCCTTGGAGGTAAACAGAGTGCTCCAACTTTTATTTGAGCCTAATTTGCATAAAATGAACTTTTCCACCCAGGAGAACCTATAACAACTTTCTAGTCTCCTGTGCAATATGAAGTTTTATTTCTACCTGGGATAAATTTTATAATCTTTGCATTCTCCTTTGCTTAAGGAAGGGCATGTGAGCCTGATAGCTTGCAAATAAAGAATTTTTTTTGCAACTATTTAGTTGGTCTAATAAAAGATTTCACCTCTACCAAGGGTTCTGAATACCACAGCACAAAGTGACATTTCTAGAGTTATTCTGTCCAAAAAACTAGTGGGTCCATCAGTGGTATTTGACTATTGGCTAGTGGACTAATACAAATAACAGTCTGTAGTTTACAAAATACTGACTGTTGAGGCCAGGGCAAATGTGCCATTTTTCAATCCAGCACTTTTCTCATTTCCATTAACACTCAAGAACAGATGGAAGGATATTTAGAAGTGCCTTCCTTTATGCTCTTAAGAATTAAGCCTTGTAGTGCTCCCAGCAGTAAGGACATGAAAGCCCAACCAAGGTATTTAAGTAGGTGCCTGATTTTGTCTTAAAAGGCCTGGGACAGGTATGCATCCCAAAGAATTTACAGATTAGTTCTTGAATCTTGCAATGACATCTGGGCAGGCGGACCCCTGCGTCTGCATAAAGTAGAACTGATTGGAAAATGGGCTCTCTCTCATGGAGTTCTACAAAAAATAGCATGGTTTTCATCCACATTTTCCACAGAAAAAGTTCCAAAGTGAAACCTGGACTACTATAGTTTGGAAATGCCCCCTGGGAGTGCTGGGTCCCATGGCTCATGCTCCCATTTTGTTCTGTAGGCTGGGCTCCCTGTTTGACTGCATTTCCCATGATGCATCACAACCACTCTCCATGGTGAGAGGAGGCTGTGTGATTGTGGGTGTTTCTGGAAGATGCAGTTCATCATACCCAAGGAAGATATCCAAGTAAGAGAACAAGGACATGAAAAAATCCGATCAGAATCCCATGAGGTATTCATCCAAACCAAAATATTTTTGTGTTTGGGGCATCTGGGCTATTCGCTTTTAACCAAATTCTATCTCCTTTGCATAACATTTAGAAACGTACTGGGCATAACCTGTATAAGATCAGCATTGTTTTCTTTTTGTGGGAAAACTTAATACTGAGCATTTCATTTACTGGTTTAACTTGGCACCCAACAGCTTGGAAGCTAAGGAAAGTGAGTGTAGTATACAGGCTGATACATTAGCTCTCTAGTCTACTGGTATCATTTCAGGCTAATCAATGGGCCATATTCTCAGCTGGTGTAAACCTATATTTTGACAACCAGCTCTCTCGACACCGAGCAGCTGAGAATATGCCCCATTATATTCCAATTATATTACTAAATATTTGGTCATGTGAAACAGTCTAATATTTTTTTCCCTGAGCGCATAGAAGTTCTATCTGATCCAGAACAGTTAACACACAGAAACAGCCAAGTGAGGAAAAAGAAAGACTACTCAGCTGTTTAGAGGTGTGATATCCACAAAATAAGCCAAGTCAGAAAAGTGTTAGGCATTAAAAAGGCCAAGTTAAACAAGACACAATTAAAGCAACTGCTTCCCCACAATCTCCCCCGGACTTCCACGTAAGAGTTTATGAATCTTACGGGACCAAGTTAGCCCTAATTACATCTTGTTTAACTTGGCCAATTAAACAGCGAACTCTTCTCTAAATTGGCTCATTTTGCACATCTCACACCTTTCTTGCTGCTGACTGTTTTATTCACGTTGTGGAGTATATTCACCATATATTTTTATTTGTCCTTGGAAATATTTTTTTAAGATCCCATTGCTCAATATTGATCACAATCACATGAATAGAGAAAGGTAGTTGCCCATGTTAATGTGAAGTCAAGCAGGCAGGATAGGTTTGGCACCTTAGGGGCTAACTGGTTCAGAAAGGCATAAATTTTGCCTTCTGTCAATGATACAAATAGGTTTTTTTTAATGCTAAGCTATTTCCATGGAACAGTAGGAATTGGTACATAGAGCTGTGATAAACCCTTTGAGGAGATGGCATTGACTCTTTCTGAGGGAGGGGGAGAGAGCTAAAACACTTCTCAAAAGGTGTAAGACTGTGTCAGTGGCTCAGACAGTGCAGATACACAGCTAGATAGGGATGTGGAAGCAAACATCCTTACAAAGGTGGAAAGGTGCAGGATCAGGAGGGAAGACGACAGTGTTCCCCAGTAAGCAAGAGTAAGCAAGGAAGATCACACAGTCATGGGCAGATCTGACTGCAACATGGCATCCTCCCTGGACACAGCTTTTAGCCATACAGCAGATTGATGCTGGAGAAGGGGGAGTCAGGGAAAGATTTGTGTTTCAAATGATCAATGTGAAAATTTTGAATTATGTAAAATATCCTCTAAATGACTAAAACAAACACGGAAGGATTTTCAAGAGTCAAACACTTTCCTTAAACTAAAAAAAAAAAAAATGTAATTTTTGTTTATTTCTTTTTCTTGATTTGAAGGAGAGAAGGGGTTCCCCATTGATTGCGGGCACTGTTCTCAGACTTCTGCTGTGGACACTATTAAGTCGCAGCAACTAGCTTTTCCGCTCATGCAAAATTACTACCTCCTTCTACCTAATCACTATTTGGATGATAAGTCCTCTGTCCACATTCTCACTGACTGAGATTCTCAGCTGTATCAGAAACTAGGTGGACAGCTGAGCAGGCAGAGGAAGATGGCACAAAGGCACCTTTCTGCTTCTCCAGTCTCTGGGGTAGCTAAAGCCACATTTACCTTGGGATCATTTGGCCTCAGGGAAGCTAGACATAGGAGTACTAGAGTTGTTCACGCTCACTCTGTGCCAGCCAAGGATTCTCCCCCATGCTGGGGAAATTCCTTTGCTATCTGTTAAATGACACTACAAATGATCCTAACTCTCACGAAAGTATCATTATCCCCATTTTATAAATGGGGAAATTGAGGTTCACAAGGCAACTTGGCCACAGTGATCCACAAGGCTAGTTGCAAGGCCAGGAATAGGTTTCCTAAATCCAAATTCAGTGTTTTATCTACTTGGCCACACAGCCTTTTTATGTCCCTTTATGTCCTAGAAACAACAACAACAAATACATAAACAAAGGACAAAAGCATCGTACAGTGTTTTCTCATGGAATAAGAAAAAAAAAAGAAAAGAAGGAGAGAGAGAAAAACCAGAATTCTAATCCCAGTTCTTAAACAAATCTGTTTGCCTCAGATGCCCACGAGTAATATGTTTTAGCCCTTTGAATGCATCTGGTGCTACATAAAGGATATGGATGACTTTACACTTTACATACCAGCCACTTCTACTTTCTTGTTCTCAAGAATAGATGAGTGCCTCTGGGTACACGATGCTAGCAAGATCAAACTCATAGTGAGTAGTGAGTGACTGAGAAGCACTATATTGAGTAATGCTTTGCTCTCCATTTACTAACAATCAAATGGCTGAGTGATAAATTTGATGAAGAGTATATTTAGAAAATGCTATTTGTTGAAGTTTCCTTTGCATGAAAATGCTAAAGAGTTTAAAAAGTCAAACGTGACAAAATGCACAAGCAAAATACTTTAAGTAAGGCAGAGTAGTAATAATGCTTTGCGTTTCTTTCATGTCTGATTAAAGGGTTTTGGATTTTTTGAGGGGGACAGAGCGAGGACGGAGTCACCAGATGGTACTGTTATACTTTGTGTTCCAGCTTCTTTTCGTCACTATACAAACATTGTTTAGTCTTTGAAGAAACAATTCACTGTTGTGTTCACGAGGCATTTTCTTTCTTGGGGAGTCATTACAAGTGTTCACTATCTGCCTCAAACCTTATAACTAGAGTAAATTCTTGGAACTAAAGACCCCTAAAAATTGTGCATTCATTGAGGAGCAGAGATTCTTGAAAAAGAGAACATTCTGCATGCTGTTTGGACCACCTCTGTTTAAGGAGTCATGGGTGCAGTGGGGAAAAAATAAATGAACCACCTTAAAAACCAGACTCCATGTCTCTAATTTCTCTACTGATAGAAAACCAGCCTGCCAGGTCCCAATATCTGTTACAGTCAGCAGAAAGGGAACCTATAATATACATTAATTTAAATAGAATTAAATTGACATACAGAGATTTTCCCAAGGTCACACAGGGAGGCAGTTGCAGAGTAAGGAAAGAAAAAGGGGAGGCACTGTAACAAAGTTATAACCAAAAGACCTTATTTATCCCTAAGCCACTAGCACATACTTAACCTGATAACAAATAACTCATTCTTGGAGAGGGAGTCCCACGTTTGATTTATATCACAGTTCCAGTAAATACAAAAGACCTGCCAAATCTGCTTATATAAATGCCAATGATCTCATAGATTTTAATCAGATGTTTTAGGAAAAAAAAATTAGACAGCTTTTCTCTTACCTTGTTAATACAGCAAACTGGCAAAAGGTTCTATTTTGAACTCTTCTGGGGGGAGCAAGCGTTTCAGAGGCATGCGTATGACAAGATATAATTAATATCAGGGAGGAATTAAAGGAGATTTAGAGAAAAAATATTGTACACATTTAGAGTTAAATAACAATTTGGCCTCATTAAAACAGGTTTCCACTTGCTACTGATTTTATTCTTGGTTACAAAGGCCACCGTTTGTTTGAATAAAGATGAAAAAATAGCTGTTAACACAGTGCAAATGAGAGAGCAAATTGGAAGGGACATCTATGTTAATGAGCATGCATGTAACCCAGTGCACAAATGCAAATTGAGAAAAAAATTCTCCTTGATATTTTTGAAAGCCTACGGATTTTTTGGCTCAGAAATTAAGGCCCTGATCCTGAAGGCACTTCTACATGAATAAAGAGCTGTCAGCAAGAGCAAGGCCTCTCTGTGGGCAATACTACTTCCTTAGCAGATTATTAATTGCTCATTTGTCTTTCTGAAAATAATTGTATTTCCTTGCAGAGGCAAAGAACTGCCTTTAACTGTGCACTTAAAAATTACTCTGAAAACGTAAGCACTCTTGTCTGCATTCCACAACATGCTTAGCTAAATCTGTGGATATACCTGCAAGCTGCTGAACTTTTTTCTCTAGTGATATACAATGTACTGCTTGATGGGTGAATGCAACGGATATAGTGGGCCAAATTTCACGCTGATTTATGTTGCACGCAAGCTCCCTGAAGCCAAAGGGGGTTTAAGTCAGTACTGGTTTTAACCCAGGAAACTAACATTAATACAATGTTGTTTTGTTCCACATATGGAACTCCCACAACTTGGATTTAAAATCCATTTAATGAAGGAAATTATAAAAAATAATATAATTTTAATTGTATATATAGTTTTAAGAGATTGTCTACCCCCCTCCCAATGAAATAAGGGGGTTTCTAAAAAAAATCCAAGTGACCTCTTTGAAAATCCTTTCAAATCCCCCAATGTTAAACCCAGGAAGTTGGAGTCCCCTACTCTTCCAGTCCCCAAATGTGTGGGACTTCAAAGAAACAAGAGGAGCTTTATCCCCATGACAGTGAGTTAAACAGCAAAAGGAATGATTTCTTTTGGGACCTGTCCCTTTACAATGAAAAGCATGTCAATGGAACAGGCAGTGTTAAGAGGAGGCAAAAATCTGCACAAAGGAAGCCATTTGGTATGTGCAACAAAAAAGGTCTTAAGTTCTGTAAGAATTGGCAACTATGCTACCTATTCTTGGGCACCATCTATTGGCATCTTAACCTATTTACTCACAAAATGTAGAACCCTTTCCTAACACCAATCTTGTCATTATACAAATGAAAAATTTCAGTCAACTCTACAGTATTTGAAATAACTAGGCAAGCTCTTCCAGTTTCCATGGTTTTATTCTGAGTCTACTTGCACTTGGAAGAGCTCATCTGCTGTCACCTGAATGTTGCCAGTAGATGAATTCCCCTTTCTCTTGCATTCCCATCCATATATGCGTGGGGCTTACATAGGTTTTCCTTGAAGGAAAACTGCTCTATCATTGTTTCCGTAGTAGAGACGTCTTTACACTTTCGCCATCCATAACTTTGGTTCTTTTCTTTTGTGTCTATATCTCTGCTCTCCTCTGCACTTTCCTCTCAGGAAAGAAATTTTGGAGTCATTGTGGAATAGTTTGTTAAAAATGTTGGTTCAATGAAGGCAAATAGAAGGTTGGGAAAAAAAAAAACTAAACACAACAGAAAGCATCATTATATAAAACCCACATCTTGCATATTGTGTACAGTTCTACTCAACACATCTGAAGAAGGAAATAGTAGAATGGAAAAAGGTTCAGAGAAGGGCAACGAAGATGATTGGCAGTGTGAAATAGCTTCCATAGGTATTTGTCTGTCTCAAAAGGCAATAGATTAGTACAAAATGAGGTATCAGCTCATTAAACATCTGCAAGTGTGGCTATAGAGCCCAATCCTTGAGTGCCAAACAAAAAAGACTAGCACTTTTCAGCTTGGAGAGGAAATGACAGAAGGGGGATATCATAGAGGTGTATAAACTATTGAATGATATGAAGATGGACCTATTTTATTTTACACTTTGACTTGTAGTACAAGAACTAGGAGGTATCCAATGAAATAATCAGCTGGCAGTTTTAAAACAAACAAAAAAAAGAAGTATTTTCTTACCCAACACATAATTAATTTAAGGAACTCATAAGACCAGGAGTATATCTGAATCCAAAAAAGGGATTAAACAGATTAATGGAAGACAGGTCCCTGAGGGGCTATTAAACACAACAGAGGCTCAGGATACCCTTAATTCTATAAGTGCCGATAACTGGAAGGGTACGAAATGGGATGGAGTACTTAGTACATGTCCTGTTTCTTGCAGTCTTACTGTAAAGAATCTGCAACTTGCTACTGTCAGAGACAGGATGCTGGGCTAGATAGATTCCTTATGTGAACTGTTCTGCAAGTTGTTATATTTATATATTCAATTTGCAGACAATGGGCCTAATTCAGCAAAACTACTACAGAGAGGTTAATTTATTAATATCTATTCACATCTTGCAAATGGTCCATCCATAGCCATGGGTACCTCCACCTTATAATAAAATTACAAGCCAACTAATGCAGATAAGGCTTATCATCAACCTTCATAAAGCCAAGAAAGAGGAGATGGGAGAAGGGAAAGTGGCATAACTAGGGTGGAGTGACCAGAATAGCTGCCCCAGGTGTTGACTTGGGGCCGAGTGGAGTGGAAAAAATGTCTGCAATTGCAGTCAGCAACCTGAAACTTCCCTGTGTGTGGCAGCTGCCTGGGGTGTCCAGCTGCATCATTATGCCTCTGAGAGGCAGAAGGGTGATGGTGAAAATAAATGAACAGTGGACATGTCGGATACTGCAGTGGTGAATCTTGTTCAATTTATATTAAACAAATAGGAGACAGTAGAAGTGTCCATCAGCAAAGGAGGAAAACAGTTTGCTTGACTACACAGAGGTTTAGCAAACTGGAAAACTACAGACTGGAAAACTCAGACTATCTGGTAATGAATAAAGTTTGATTTACAGATGTCAGTCAGATTCAGGCGTTGGCTAGATTAGGACGTTTTGCACAATGACATTAGCATTGGTACACAGAAGTGTAGCAGGGCAGCTCCATGCCTGAGGTAGCTGTGACACACAGGGTATAGTCAGCAACCACTGGCTATTTTTGCACCTCTCAAAAGAGGGCCCGGTGCCTATTCACACCCCCTCACTTACGCTACTGCTGGTACACCTTCAAGGGAAGGCCAGTGTTTTAGATTTGGCGTGTTTCAATGCGTTTATACTCTGCTGTCTGCATGTCCTTTCACAGCATCTGATAAAGAGGGCTGAACGCTTGTGATTTCATGGAAACTTGTGCTGTACATACACACGCACACACTTTGGCTAGTGTCCTGGATTTTGGAGGCTGTCTCAGCATCCCAGCCATTGGAGCAAATTGAAGCAAAAGTCCCGGATTGGTGGGAACCCACCTGCATATGAGACTTCTGAGTCAGGAGCCGGGCACAAGTTGGGTGGAGCGGGGTTCGTGCCAGTCCAAGACTTTTGCTTCAATTTTCTCCAGGGAGCCTAGCCAAAGGGCTGCTCCTTGGTCCAGACCCTGCTGGGCTGGGAGCAGAGTTGCTCCTGCAGTAAAGTCGGAGAAGGGGTAAGAGGAAGGGTGCACGTGTGGAGCCACGTGGTTGGGGCTGTGCGCACGCACGCATGTGTGTGTGTACACAATTATTATGATCATACTACCTAGAAGGGACCTCCACAGGTCATTTAGTCCAACCTCCAACCCCTGCCTGATGCAAAAACATCCCTATCTAAACCATTCTATACAAATCCATTGTCTAACTTCTTATCAAAGTTGCACAGTCCACCCTGATTCACCACAAGATATAACACCTTAATCTGCCCCAGGTAAAGCAGAGGGCTATGGTGGCCATATCCTGCTGCTATAATTGGTGTTAATATATGCTCAAGAGATCTCAAGGAGAGGGCCATAACCCCCCCCCGCAGTCCAGACCAATCTGACCACGGGGTAAAATTCCTTCAATGTGCTTACCCACAAAATGAAGCATGCCCAAATCTGAGCTAGTCATGAAAATTTAGGTCATAATTCTATTTAAATTTTGAAACCTGGGTCAGGCTCATATTAGCTATTATCCACATTTAAAACACAATGGGTCGATCTACATGAGATGCTAACTGTGCAGTAGCCTAATAACACTATGCATCAGTGCCAGTTACTGAGCATTGATTTAGTACTTAGTTACGCAAGTATTAAACTTAATGCACCATAATTACGTAACTACAGCGCATTAATGAATATGTAGCTTCAAGAGGGGCCCTAGCTTGGCATCATCCACACAATCAGTACTGTGTTCAGGGAATTTTCTGTGAAAACCATCTCATAACCTTGGTGAAGAGACACTTGTTTATCAAGGGTAATCACAAGACATAGTTAAAACATAGTTCTATTTTGCAGCATAGATTTAACTATACTGCACGCCAATGGTGCTTCAAATTGTATCAAGGTCTCAAATTAAGCCTTGGCAGAAAAAAAAAGGGTAAACCTAATAAAACCGTGCCAAGGTAAGTCACGCTAAGATGTAAGTCAGGGGAAAATTCAATTCTCTGAAACTAACAGCCTTCCCACCTTTATGCTGCATTTGTCTAGGTGAGTTCATTCTTACATCTACTCTTTTTATGATTTTTCTATTTCTGTCACATTGCAAACAAAGCTGTCTTATATTTGCAACAGCCTTAATTAAAAATGGATCAGTTGGCTGGGGGCAATCTCTGCAAGTTGTCTCCAGGAAAGAAACAAAACTCTGATCTCCAGGAGGTAAATCCTAGGAGGAGCTGGGTGCTTGGAATCAGAGTCTTAATTCAGAGGATGCAACATCATCCTTTCAAAATAGTACAACAGTGGATCTGGCAAGAGCTCTCCAGGACAAACAGGCCACCTGAAAAGCACTACATTTACAGCAGTGAGTTTGTCCTGTGGCTGAAAAGGTACTAGCTGCCCAGCAACACCACAGCTAAATCTGCTCTATTATTTAAAAATGTGAATTTGCTTATTTCACATTTCCATATTCATTAAACAAAGAAACACTGCAAGATAAACATAGAACCACGAAGTGTGTATCAAGCCTGCCAGAATTCCTGAATCTTTCATACTAATTCTCCAGACCACCTAACTAGAGAGTGAAGTATGTATATTAAGTGATTTTGGCCAAGATTACATAAACATCTGAGCTAAATAATTTTCTGCTGCTTCACTAACAAAATTCCCTATGTCCTTATGTTTTTCTTTTTCCACATCTTACCTGTGGCAGGGTGGTCTTGAGTTTTGCATATTGGCCTCTACCGTTAAGCCTGTGGGGATACCAATTTAATAATGTCTTCTTTACAATATCTGCCAAGCATTGAACTGTAGGGGTCTACTGGGCCAAATTCTATGCACCTAAAAGGCCATAAAACTGATGAAGGTTCAGGCTGGTAAAGCGCAGGCTTGCAAGCCACGCACAGTAAGGTGCATAAGTAAAAGTGGCAAAGCTTCTGCAGAATATAGGAATGGATTTGGACTCAAATGATTACATTTATATTCCTGTGTTTATCAAAGTGTAGTGTAGCAATACCTAAGTGGATGTGCACAACATAGATGGTTATTGTACTCACTGCCCCACACTGCTCTCTCACTGTGCAACCCAGCCATTTCCCACCACATGTTAAGTATGGATTTGCTGCCAAATTCAAATCCCTTCATAGAAGGGATTCTAAGAAGACAAATTCCTAAAAATCAAACCTCAGACTTGCCTGTGCAAGGGTATGAATCTCCTTGTTTTGCTGAGGCAAAAATCTCTCTAAACAGTCGGGGGCCTCCTTTTATCACCTTGATGCCTACATCTGATGTATAACCTTCTTTATGCTCATTTCATCCCCTCACTAAAGCAAGCTTAATCTATGCCAAGCTTAAATCCTTCACTTCAACCCAAATGGGAGGGCTGGTTACACTTGTTAATTTTACTTTCCCCTCTATTTAATATTTTCCAATTTAATATTTTATGTATTCTTATCGCTTCCACTTTTAATAATTTATTTTGCTACTTCTAGTTACTCTTTGTGTCACACAGCTTCTTATGAACTTTGTCCTGACTTTATAACAGCTTCCTTCATTTCTTCCTGATTATGCATTTCTATTCCAAAGTTGTAAGCCACTAAAAGACCTCTGTTGAAAAGTATGGGTTCATCATACACTTCCATTTCAGGTGCCCAACTGGACATACAAAAGCCTGAATATGTTGAAGAACTAATATAATTGTTAAGAATATAGTTATATCCATTACATGACCTCCTGCCTGCACACGTTCCTGCCTGCGTTTTCACTGTGATTGGGAATCTTGCGTGCTGTTTCATTGAACGTTTACAACTACTGCCTCTTTCTGTCACTATACCAATGTGTGGTTTGCTCAGCCTTCCTGACTGAAAAGTGAGATGGGAAGCTGTGGATGTATTTCCTCCTTTAACCTATGTAAACACTGCATTTCTAGAGAACTTGAAGTTAGCTTATGGCAGTATTCTGGAGAGGGGAAAGTTAAACCATTCAGGGTGGGTATTTTTTTTAAATCATTTATGTACAAGTGGCTATTCTGGGGGCTACCTCTGAGTGACCTGCGAAACAACAGCTAGGTTTCTATGCAAAGTGACCACATATAAAACAGAAAATGTAGGCCCTGCACTTGGAAAAAAAATGTTTTAACTCACTTTTTAAAACACTATTTTAGCCTCTCTGTAAAATTATTATTAGACATTTATATTCCTGTAAGGCAGAGAGCCCTCTCACATTCAAGTTTTATTGAACAGTGTGTTATGCAGACACAATAAAAGAGACAGGACTTGCTTCAAAAAATAGGCAGCTTAAAAAAAAAAAACCCCAAACCCCTAAGTGGCAAGATAGAAGAAAAGGATCATACAAGCACACATATCAGCATGATGTTGATCATAGTTCTTATTCATTCCTTTTTTGAGTAAGCCATCTTCTGCTCAACTATGGTATAAGAAATTTTAAAATAATTTCTCTCTACATGAACTGTTAGCCTTACCTTACTTTTTATATTTAAAAAAATGTAATGAGTCTTTTACTATTTGTGATACCAAAGTCTGGGATATCTTCAGTGAATTGGAAAGTATGGTAATAAGACGAATCCACAGAAGAATAAAAAAAGATTTCAGAAAGGCCAGTCCAAACATATTTTCTGTAATTTCTCCCTCCTGTCCCTGCCTTGCACACAACAGTTGGACCAAAGGACTGTGCTTAACTAAAGCAGCACAAATGATTCACAGGGAGAACATAAGCCCCAAATTAGACTGGTTGGGAAGAAGCAGTGGTATCCACCGTGCTATTTTATGAAAGGGCAAATCAGGCTATTTAAACAGTTTATGTGAAGTTAACAAGGAAGTAAGCAAAAAGGAAAGAGGGCTGCTAACAACACATTCTCTGTCAAACATGCTTTCTCAGCAAAACCACAGGGAGAGGTCCTAGACACACACATTTATTTATTTATTTACTTACTTAAAATATTCATACTTTTTCACAAGCTATTTAGCAAAAGACAAGAACCCTCTGGAACACTTCAGCATCATGTTTAAGCTGCATTTCCGGATGACAGAATTGGTCTGACTAGGAACCAATGCAGAAGTAATGTGAAACTGTTATTGTTACCAAATAGTCCTAAAGAAAGTTTGAGGTGGTTTATCCTTTAAATTCTTCATTTCTAATAAGTTGGCAACAAATCTTGTCTTTGTCCTTAACAGCCCATTTCCTCCATGCCCTCTCACCCTCACCTTTTACAGGCTCCCTGTCGATTTACAACAAAACTTTGACTTCTGATCTGTTCCTTTATAGGGGCTTATGACATTGCCTGAGTATGAAAAAGAGGAATAAAAATGATGTGGGCTAAAATGATATAGCTCTGTTAGAGTGGAGACAGCAAAAAAGGATTTCAAAGTCCAGAGAGAAAAACGACACCTTTAAAAGGCTCTTTGTACTTCAGCTTCATAAATCTCCTTTCTAGTATTGCAAACCAGTTCTAATTATTTGAAGCTCATAGAGCAAATGAACTCCAACTAACTAGAATGATTGTACCGAAATACAGAAGAGGTGAGGTGGGGGGAGGGAAGGAGGGGCTTGTCAGAGTAATACAACAAGGGCACATGCTGCGGGTCATACAGTTGCTAATTCTATTTAGTTACCTTTGTACTGCTAGAGCTGCTCCAGACAAATCCCATACTTCAAGAAATAGCAAATGATTTACCCTTCATTATCTGTATTACATTAGTACGTGAGTCCTCGAGGACCGAGTGATGTTTCAGAAAACACGCTTAGGAAAGGACACAAAGGGAAATATAGCCCAGGTATA
>NW_005842229.1:947947-956436 GCF_000455745.1 Alligator sinensis
AGGCAGAGTGCTGAATAAGGGGTCAGCTAGTAGAGCGGCTTCCTCCCCTCTCTATAAAGCTAGGCCAAAACCAAATACTTAACTACGTACAATTTATTACAAGAATAAATACAGATGCTTAATATAAAACATAGAATATTTACAAGGCTTAACCTACAATACTATATATAATATTCCACAATTCACATATAATACCAAATATGAACCAAATAACTTACAACCTATACAACACAATTAACACATAGGGATAGTAACTTAACTATAATATTTCTTTAAACCTTCACAAATAACAATACCAATATACATACTGAGACATTAAAACACATGAACCATATAAACCCCTTAAAAAAATACCCCTAGCTATATAGCCTTCAACATGACAACCTCAAAATAGGAAGTGTACTCAGCACCTCCCCTTTAGGGCCCTGGGATGTGGACAAACCCCTCCTGGAATGGAGGGTGGAGGCGGCAGACCCTCCTCACCCATGTCAGCCTCCCCTGCGGGGCCCACTTCCCCAATACCTCACGCTTCCTCTCTGGAGAATTAAAGGCTTGTCCCCTGGTGGCCGATCCCACAAGAGCCTCTCCCCAGTAGCGCCTTCGGCTGTCCTCGATGGCCCGGCACCCTGCGCTGGGCACCCAGGGCTCTCTCTCTCACGGGAGCCAAGCCCCTGCAGGCTCCGACTCCCTGGTCTCACACCGGGGGTTCTCCCCTTTCCAGGGCCCTGCCCTGGGCCAATCTGCACACTGACTGCCCAGCTGCTTGCCGGGTTTGCAGGCTCAAGCCACCTGGAGCATCTCCTAGAGCCTGATCCCTGTGTGCTGATTTGCATGCCGCTGAAGCTCAAGCAGCGTCCTGAGGATGGCCGTCTCTGGAGCTCCTCCCTCCTCGCTGTCCCTCGTCATTTCCCCAGCCTGCTGAGCATGCTCCCCTTTTATACTCTTCAGGGGCTCCACCCTCAAAGTTCTCTGGCCCTGGCTGGGGCAGTTCCGATTCAGGTCCAGCTGCTCCTTGCCCCCTCCCTTCGGAAAAGGGCGGAGCATTGCTTACCCTTGTTCTGCCTCTGTATTGGTGGGCGAGCTCCACCAGTCAAACAGCAGACCCTCGATTCTGGGACTCAACCCAAGCTCTGAAAAGGTAAGCCTGCTACAGAAATAACAAAAAATCCCTCTACCCAAACTGGCTGGTGCTCACTGCCACAGTTCATTTCACATTCAGTGGGCACATCTATGCATGCGCATTTACTGCACAGTAGCCGAAATTACTGCATCGTAAATATGGTGTCTTACACTGACTTGAGCATAAAATTGATACCTGCATCACATAGATAACAAATTTATGCCCAATTAGTTACTGCGCAGTAACACGTGTAGATGCTTTACTCTGCAGTAACACTGTGTCTGTAGACTGATTTGGGACTAACTTTAGTCCCAAATCAATCCACACACAGAGTTAATGCACTTTAATCCCTGCACGTGTAGCTGCCGGTCTATTCCCACATACTGCACAATCACTTACTGCACACTAAATTTAAGTCAGCATAAATGCATGTGTAGGCATGCCCAGGGTGTATTTAATATGTTACTTAACACATATGCTTTATATTAAGCATGTAATTAAGTCTCCCCAAAGTCAATGGGACATAAAAATGCACTTAAACATATTCCCAAATAGTGACAGGCCTTAAGCATGTGCTTAAGTACATTCCTCATTTGGGGCCTTATTAAGATAGTGGTTAAAAACATTTGGAGAAGCTTTCCTAAGGGATCAGGTTCTGTGAGGACTTGCTCCACAGGCAAAAACAACTGAAAAAGTTTGCCTGGGGTACAAGTGAAAGCAGAATATGGCACCACAACTAATTTAACCATACCAGTTATATAGCACAAAACAACTTGGTATACAGGCAAGTATACTTCATGCACTTCTTCATGCTTTTTATTCTTTATTACCCATGTACTTTCCCTGCATTTTAGAATATGCTAATGATAGGGTTACCATATTTTCAGTTTTAAAAAAGAGGACAATTGGGAAGGGCAAGGAAGGGTAGGGGGTATATGATTGTGGGAGGGCAATGATATGCCCATGCCCTGCCCCTGCCTCTCACTCCCAAACCACAGCCCCCCAGCCCTGCTGCTGTCCCTCACTCCTGACCCACAGTACCTTGCCCCCCAGACCATGCTGGGGCCCCTCACTCCCAAGTCACAGCCCCCCTGTCCCTGCTGATGCTCCTCGCTCCTGACCCGTAGCCCCCTGGCCCCTAGTGCCCTTCACTCCCAACCCACAGCCCCCTGTCCCCCCACCCAAGCTTGCTGCCCATGCAGTTCCCTGCTGCCCCCGAAGATGGCTCCCCTCATTTCCTCCACCTCCCCAGACCCATGCGCAGAGCATGTGATGCCCCAGCCTCCAATCACCTTTCCCCACTGCCCCCAGCCCCAAGCAGCTCCTTGCTGGGGCAAGTAGGAAAGTGCTGGGAAATCGGAGGCAGGACAAAATCCTGGACATTTGCTGATATTTCAAAAAAACACCCAGATGGAGATGGGCGGACCCAAAAAGGGGACACGTCTAGGAAAACTTGGTAAGTATGGTAACCTTACTAATGCAGAGTGAAAATAAGCTACTGGTCAGCTTGCAGAACTATGAACTACCTTGGTGAACCCAGTGTGTATGGACAAACCAGCAAGTCTTATGGAGGAAAACCATACCTCTCCCAGCTGACTAAATGAACAATTTTCAACATGACAAAATATGGAGTTTCCTAAAGTTACTAATAATTATCTAATATACCAATTTAATGATGTGAAAAAGTGGGTGAACACTGAGTTGGTTAAATTAGATGAGAAGAACTTATTTATGTCTGATCAAAGCTAGAGAAGACTGTGAGAATTAATAAGGACTTAGCCAAGCAAGGTGAATGGGCAGCGTGTTGGCAGAAATTTAGAGAAATGCAAAGGAATTTATAAATGAAAGCACAACTTGAACTATGCCTGTGTTTGATGCGTTTAAATTAGCTGTAACCAGTCAAGTAAAAAACGCCTATGTATCACTGTGCAAAGCTCAATGAAAACATCTGCTTGATGTGCAGCAGGGGTCACAAAAGGGAAAAAAATATTGGAGACGTTGAGTGGGAAATAATATAGCATATTATTATCAAACAATGCTGTTATATGAATTAATGAGACATCCTCACCTGTGCAGCATTAAACTCTGATGTCCCTGTCTGTAAAAAGGCAAGTCTGAAAAAGCTCCAGGCCAAAGGTTCCTGCTCCAACTATTCCTAACTCAGCTGTTCCCTTAGCTAAGCTTCTGCACCCCCCTCCTGTTATCCTCAGCTTCTCTCTCCCCACTCCTCCTATTTTTTTTTTAAATCTATCTTATTCAAGGCCAAATCAGTTCTGAATTCTAAATTCAAATTTAAAGTTTCAAAATTTGACTGATAAGAGCTCAATTGTCAAGTCCGTGTGGCTCTACTACTAGGCAAGTATCCTCCTTCCCACACCAGTTGGTCTGGAGCTTCTGATACCAGGTCCCAAATCCAGGCAGGCATCCTACAAGCAAGCCCCAGGCCTGGATGCCTTGAGATTCAGATGTTCCCAGTCTCACTTGATCTCAGCCAAAAGGCCCCCTCCTTCACTCAGGTTTCTTTACTGCTTACCACTGTGAAATGACCTAAGCGCTAAAAATACAGCTGTGTAATACTTTATACAACAGACAAGCATGAATTGGCCCTTGCAGGAGACACAATGGGCTCACATCTTTGTTAAGGATTGTAAAAAAGTTTCTTATGAGTAATTTCAACAGCAAACTATATCGTGGTTCTTTTGTTCTCCAGCACTCATAACAATTAAATGGTTAATTTCCCCCCTTTAACTACCTTCAGCCCACAAAAGAAACAAAGGAAATCACAGCTATTCAGCTTCAAAACATCTTGTTAAATCACAGTAAAGACTTATGCAATTAACCCTACAAAAGCTGGAATTTCACAGCTATTGTCTAATGCTCCAACTTGAGGAAAGGGGGCTTTAAACCTAGCCTTTTTTGTTCCTGTCTGTTGGCACAGCAGTCACAGTTAAGGTCAGGTGTCAGACCAGATTTAAACCATAACTGTCTATTTCCTTGTTTTTGTGAGCTGAAGTTAGCTCCTTATTGTGATTTAAATTGGTCACCATATACATGGAGAGGAGGGGTTCAATTAAGCTATGAAACAAAGAATATGACTGCTTTCAGGGCACAAATGCCTGCATATTTCCCTGTGTATTGTAAGTATTTCAGCAAGAGCTTCCAGTGATTTCTGCTAAATGTGCTATTGACACATGCATTTTATAGCTTCATTTGGAGTTCTTTCACATGTGGATGATTCTTTCAGTCTTCTGTTGCAAATGGCAGCTGCACATTTACTCTAGTTAGGACTTTCTTGTAACAGGGTTCTCTCACCCAGCATTTCTTAGATAGTCTTTTGCACGGCATGTGTATTGGAAACATTTGGGAGCTTTATGGAATGCAATTTTAAGTCCAGCAAGCAAAATAAAAAGAGGGCATCTCAGGCCATGACAGAGCAAGCTAGCTAAGCATGTGCTTAACTTTAAAGATGTGAGTAGTCTTAATGAAGCCAATGCATGTATGTCCACTGGGATGGACCTATCACACTCTAGTTACTCTTCCCAAAGTTAGCTTACTTCAGGCAAGAGGGATTCTACTGCAAAATAGCCCTTGACTTGCTGTGGCTACTCTGGCATTGCACTCATTTGTGATCCTGGCATCATATCCTAGTTAGCAGAGTCACTCTATGAATTATTTCCTGGTAAGTTGTGAAAGTTTTGCTTTCTGGGCATACAGGGTGAGAGGCTGAAATTGTAGGAAGATGCTAGAAGACCAGAGCTGCTGACGTGGTGCTAGTCTACATCAATATTACAAAGTGGACAGGTTAGCAGCTGAGGAATTGTGAGTACTTGGGTTTTGGGCTATAGTCTCTGACTAGCCAGCCAACTTACATTAAAAGCATCATGGCAGCTGAGTGAAGCACTTGTGTTTGTGGTCAGGACTGGAGTAAGAGGCAAGTAGAGTTAACTCTGCAGTGGAAACAAATCTGAGATCCTTCTCTCTAGATAACCTCCAGTTCCTGTTTGACCTGATCCAGCAAGCATCCCTGATGATTTCCAAGGGGAGCCTGCTGGTAGAGCTCTCCAAACAACAGTGGGATCTTAATGAAGGAAATTGGAAATATAATAGTACAATAGGTTCCTTAGTACATGTCCAAGTAAGAAACTCTGTGCATTATGGAAGTTCTCCAAAGGAACAGATGCATCATAGACAAGAAACCTGAGAGAAGTGTAAAATACACTGTAACCTAACTACCTTTAATGACACAGAACAACGTTTCAAACTTGGACAGTCTCAGTAAGAGGGGGCCATTTATTTATTTGAGTGCTCAGACTGGCATTCACATGCTTTTAAATGGGCATCTGGGTGTCTAAAAACCGCTTTGTCCATTAGCATTTAGACCTGGAGACTTCCATTTAGACAATCAGAACTGAAAACTGGACTGAGAAACTATATACCTGAGGATAATATAGAATGCAGGTAAGAATATTGCTACTGTTTAAAACAAATTCTTTGCATTTAAAAAATAGGCCGTGACCATGACTGTGAAGGTGGAAGAACACTGAGACGGTGCAGGAAGATTTTTCTTGGTAAGATAAGCCACTAGGTGGTAATTTGCATAATGATATCATGGAGTGAACATTTTCAGGCTGCATTTTAATTTTCTAGCTTTCGAATGCCAATTACAGGCTGACACCAAGCACCCCATTCTACACAAAGGTAACTAGGGGCTTTTTAAAGCACCCATTGACACTGACAAGGGCAGGTGGCCTTTGGCTAACTCTTTATAAACTTGAATGGCAGATGGAAGATAAAGAGCCAAAAGTGTGTGTGGGAGAGGCGGGGGGGGGGGCGTGCAGAGAAATGCAGAGAAAGGGGAAGAGGTATATGGAATGAAAAACAGAGAAGAAGAAAGCAACAGCCTATGTCTAGGACAGCCAGGGGGTAAAGACAGAGCCTAGGCGTAGTGAATGAAAGGGATTCAGTAGGCTGAGAAGCAGACAAATATAGGCAATGGAAAGAAGCATCTATGAGGTCTCTAGGGAGATAAAGATAACAGCAAAAAGAGTAAGAAGGAAAGGAAGAGGAGTGGAGAAGAGATGGGGAAGACAGAATACAGAAAAATAGAAAGAAAAAAAGCAAAGGTGTGCCACTTGGGAGGCATAAGGGGCTAATTATCTGCTCATAAATTCGTGGCAAAATAAAATCCCAATGTCTCAGTCAAGAAGACCATCCCATGTGTTTTCACAAGCGGCAGTCCTCAGAGATGAAAGAGAAGTGAAAACAGAATGGAGGCAATATGGCTGTGTGCTCTAGGTTTGATTCCCTGTCTTCAATCAGTTTATTTATGTTTCTAGACTTATATCATATGATAAAAAAGAACATATTTTCTGTGCTGTAGGTACCTTTGCCACTGATTAAAGGATTTACCTTAGAGAGACAGCTATTTCTACCGACAGCAAAAGGCCAATTCAGATTCCTCACATTGCACTATTTATATACACTTGCTTAAGAAAACAAATATCACACATTTGCTGGAGCTTCTTTCATCATTTATCAGCCTTTCTCCTTAAGATATGGATCTAAATCCTGTTATTTCTCCATCCCTCCCATTTCCCTTATTTATGCCCCACCTGGGAATCAACCAAGAATATAAAAGTTACCACAAAATATTGTATTGTGCTAGTAACTTTGGTCACAACAGTTTTATTCATTCCCTGGATGACTAGTTGGTTTCTAATGGAAACAACTAATCCCAGTTGATGTTGGCCATTGTGAGATGTTTGCGTGAAATTGCACGACAGCCATGCACAATGGTGCTGCAACTGATATGGACTGCCACAGGAAGTGCCTATTTATCTAGTAAGCTAGCTAGCCAGTCTGTCTATTATGAAGGGTATTTAAATAGTGCCAGCCACCGTGGTTTCTATGTACTACAAACCATTGTAGCATGTATTGCAGCAACTGATCAGAACATGTGTTGCTTCTTAGTTTGACACATTCTCATGTTACCTCAATGTAGGCTGTTTCATTAATTTATGGATGTGGCATGCTAAGCAGAATCTGCAAACAGAAAGGGAAATAAGAGCTTCCTCTCATTCCCTCGGCTACTGCAGAAAAACCCTTGGAAGGGGAAAAAGAACCCGGTAAGGAATCCCTATGGTTTTATAGTTATGCAGAACAATACAGAATCAAGATTGTAGTAGAGGAAAGTAAAGAGGTGGGGTATGGCACTATAAGCCATTAGAAATTGCATGAATCTAAGGAAATTTTGCTCCCAACCCTGTAGGCTCTCAGTGCATGAGGAAAATACCTAAGTAGCTGGTATTAGTTGCATTCACTTTATCACATGTTATTACTTGCATCTTTGGCACGCAAAGGGAAAGTATGCCAGGCAAAACAACATACTCTTCCCCTCCTCCTCCACCCACCACCTGCAAGACAGATTCTCAGGGGGTGTGATTACAGGAGATGGGACAGTTCCCAGCCAGCCCCAGGCTCCATGGAGTACTCTCTATGGAGCCCAGAGCTGGCTGGTATCTGCCCCAGAATGGGACAGTTCCTGGCCAGCCAAGGGCTTTCCAGGGAAGCCCCACTGGGCACAGGACCCCTCCCAATGTGTATGGGGCAAGGAGCCAACTGCTGCTGCAGCCAGCAGAGCTCTCCTGGCCCGGTGTGCATGAGGACGGGCCCCGTGCTCCCTGCCAGCCCCCAGGCTGGCACCCAGGCAGAGCTTAGAGCTCCCCCTGGCTGTTGTAGGGGGACAGAGCAGAGTGGGAGCAAATCTGCTCCCAAGACAGAATACGTCTAGACGTGCTCCCAGGTAGACTCACTGCACAGTATTTTTACTGCACACTAAGCCTACTTTGAATTAATAGCACATGTAGACATGCCCAAGAAGAGGCAAGCACAATGCATCAGAATTAAGAAAGAGACAGAGCTAAATACTCAATAGCCTTTCTTTACCTGTTTACTCTCTTCTTGCTGCCACCCATACAGACATCCAAGAAGATGCACTATTAAGCATGAGACAACAACCACAGGGAAGCTATATGGATCTCATGAAGATTACTTCTGACCAGAGGCAGAAGCCACCAGGTGCTGCCATGTTTGTGCTGTGGCTACTGGGAACACCCTTTTTAGAAGACATTACCTCAGGGATTTGTGATGGTACCAGAAACAATGAGCTCCAGTTGTATAGCATGAGGCTTGAAAGTCCTGCCAGGGGTTGTGAACACCACAGGGTGGCCAATATGAAACACTTCAGTCACATTCTGTGCTAAAGTGTAATTACTGGATGCAAGCAGATCTCTAATTTTAACCAGTCCATTCCCCCACAGTTACTATGGTCCCAGCATTTCCTTTGTAATGACTCCACTTTGCAGGAATG
>NW_005842229.1:956467-973183 GCF_000455745.1 Alligator sinensis
CCTCATTACCTAAAAAGAAATCATGCTCAGCTGCAGTCTAGAACACAGCAACAGAACAAATTTACCTCATTAAAAAGATTGGCTCAGTCATTTCTTTTTAAATTATACAATGGAAAGCAGTTTTTAAAAGTCCACTTGCCCCCATATACTTCAAAATATATCTTGAGTTAAACAGCCCTTTCTGGCAATCAAGGTGCAAAGTATATACTGTGGTAACATTTTCATGCACCCTGATGAAATGGTACTCCAAGATATGACAGAACATATGTTCAGTTTTCAAATGCGGATGTTTAAAATTAGATCATGTTAAACGTAGCATATAGACTTGTAAATGGGCTTGAAGATGCCTAAACACCATTTATACATCTAAATACAATTTTAAGCACCCAACTGTAGGGTACTAACTTTGAAGGCTGGACTTTCTCATCTAAGGGAGAACCACAAAGCAACATGTTTATGCATTCGCCTAAAAGACCTGTCCTCAACTCTTGCCTGCATTGCCCATGGAACGAGATGAGTAGTCTTCTCCTACTTTCTTGCAGCCACTTATGGACACGCAACAGCCTCACACAAAACCATTTATTTTCAAACCATTGAAAACCTTCACTTTAAAGGGATTTACAGCCATAATAAGTAATCTTCAGGCCAGGACTGAGATGCTTCAGCAGAGCTGTGCAGGAGAAGCATGGACAGAGCAAGTTATTGTCAGTCCTATAATCTCTTTGTTTTCAATAACTGCTCATATTTGCACAAAAATTACAAATATTAGTGGCAAGTTGAAGGACATAATTCAGACATTGCCCACTCCATTCTCCCATAATACCCTACCAGAAAAACTGGGAAATGCCCAAGTCATTTTTCTCATCGAATCAAGATGACCAGCCTTTATCTTTATATTGATTGCCTCTTTTGTCCTGAGGTTCTTGCCTGAAGGACATTTTATTAATGTAAATTTGACTGATGGGCTGATACATTTATATTCATGAGAACTTAGTGGGCCCTAAGCAGATTAGCATTAGTTTACACTCCAATTTTATCAATAATAATCAGGAAGAGGAGGGATTAATCAGAAACAGGCAAATAGCTTCAGTCTTCTAATCTCATCATATCCATGCTGTGCACTCAGCCCAACAATGTGAGCAGTGTATACTGTGTGATAGGCCAGCAACCATAACGATTTTTCAAGCCCATGTTTAGTATTTCATTGATGCTGCCTGTACACCCATTTGCCACAAATGTACTTTTACTTGAAGCAGCATACATGGCAATTAAGGAATTAGTTTAAGGGGATAATGGAATAATAAACTGTGCTTTGAGCATTGCCATGCTCTGTGCTACAATAGCTGCACCCCAGTTGCACCACCCTGTGACACGTGAACAGCAGATTTCCCTACCATAGATGCACAGGTAAAAATCAGAAAACAAAATGTCCTGAAATCGTTGTTCACAGCAAGTTTCATTTCAGAAGTAAGGATGGTACAGACCAAAAAAAGCGTAATATAATTTGTTTAGCCTATTAGCAGCAATGACCGGGTTGTTATATGTGCTCCAGGGTGTATGGAGGAAGGGGAGGTGCTTTAACTAGAGAGGCTCTTGGGAGCCACTCTAATTAAAGCTCCTGCAGTGTCTCATCTATTCAGCATCCTGCGCTTCAAAATGGTGGTGGTGGCACTTTGACTAAAGCTTGTTTGACAAGTTTTAATTAAGGCACCACTGCCACCATTTTGAACTGCAGGGACGCTGAATACATGTGATGCCAAGGCGGCTGGAACATGCTAATTAGCGCACACCACACTCCAGCAGACTAAATTAATTGAGTCTGCTCCAACACACTCTAATTAGAACGTTCTAATTAGAATATGTTGGAGCAGGCTGTCATGCGATAGGCATGGGTATAGGCGCCCAATGTGTCAAAGTAGCTGGATCTACACCAGACTCTGATGCAAAAGCTTACACATTGCAAGGCTATATGTACCACTCCATGGACAATACCAATGTTTGGAGCACTAATATAGATAATGGAATGATATTTTTAATGCTTAGGCCAGGTCCTATTACAGTTTAGAGTACCTAAATGTGATCCTATTCCAGCCTGCTTGAATCCCTGAAAAACTATTAATACAGAAGGTGGGTGGATCCTTTTTCTCCCCTCCTCGTTCTGTTGTGATGTAGTCCTAAGATGAAGATAACAGCGTGATACAAAAATAGATGCATTAATGGATTTTCCAGATCTTAAATAGGGTGGAATAGGATTGCATTGAGGAACTTGTCCACTTAGAATATGGGCCCTGGTTTTCTAATCTTGCTTAGAGCAAGTCCAGAGTACTTGGTGAAAATATCTGCTACTGCCAGAATGGTTTCACATTAGGGTTGGGGATTTGACTGGTCAAATAATGTTTGGTTAATTGACCAGTCAAATATTGGTAAAAAATTATTAAAAATTGCCAGGAGGCCCAAATGATACAAATTTTCTATTAAGAAATGTGTCAAAAACTATTTTAAAAATCATATTTCTGTCAAGAAAAGTACCAAAAATGTAGGTCTTCTTGTAAAATTGCTATAATCTTTGACCAGTCAAAAATATGCAGTCAATTGACTGATCAACTGACAATATTTGCCCGGTCAACTGTCTGGCTTGCCAGCCCTATTTCACATTATAAGTAAAAATTTAAATTGTGGCCATGCTTAGTGACATCAGGGATCCCAGTCATTGCTATCACTGCTGATAGTGCAACAGCAGGAGATTTCTCAAGTAAAAATGAAGAAGGCTGCAAGTCAATCTTCAATGAATTTGTTTTTTCTCAGAAGAGATGTTTATATATCTACCACAATATGTTTAGTTTTTAAAATTAAGTTAGCACCCAGTCCTACTCTTGTTGAAGCCAATGGGAATGGAATTGTTTCCTTAGTGTTTAAACCATTGCCCTTGCTTGAGATGAGTCTGACCATTGTACAGGGAAAGCATGCACAAAACCTAACAAACACTATTATTTCTTCACAATCTTGCACAGGAAACAGAATCAAGTTTTTATGCTCTTGCAGTCTGACACCAACAAAGTGATTTCTCAGCCCCCCTAACAAGATTTGACGTCAGCTTGCTGCTGTTTAACTTCCTCATGGGAGTTTCTTTTACTTGCAAATATACATTATATTATAATCACAGTGCTACACTGCAAAGAGAATAGTGGGCTTGTTTTGAGATGCTTCCTGTCACAGTTGTAACAGTGCCCAGGGTTAGCAACGGTGTGAGTTGTACCACAGCCAACGTCTAAGCAGCTGCCTGTTCTTCTACCGCTACATAAATCTGAAACCTCTGAGCAGAGTTAAATGTTACATAGTGGTAAAAATGCTGACGTCAGATCTGTACTAGGCCTTCCATGGCTGCCACCACTCATGGAATAGGAGGACCAGGGGTTGTGAAATGGGGTAAAATAAAGACCAAATTCTTGCACATACGCAGCCTACCTAACCTCAATGAATGCAGTCTGTGACACTGTAGTGAAGTTGCAACTGCTTCAAACTACTATGCATTCTTAAACCAGACATGATTTGCCAACGATGCCTCTTCCAAATGAGTGGCTACATATTGCATTAGCATTCCCAGATGCCCTGCCTCAGCTCAGGAAGCCTGGGGGTAAAAAAAAATATCCAGGAAGCTCTGGGATGTTCTTATGCCTCAGAGAACTACAGTGCAAATCACACTAATTGTTTGTTAGATGAACAATAATCACTAATTAACATTGTTAAAATGTCATCAATGATCACTAATTAACATTGTTAAAATTTGTTAACAAAGGAAATTTAGCAATATCTTAATTAGGAAGGATTTCTAATTTGTGATATACAGCATGTTAGACAAACAAGGCACAACTCTCCCTTTGTTTCTCAGCTCTGTAGCAGGAGAGATTACATGATATGACACAACACATTCTGCATTTGCCATTTATCATTCTATATCTTTTACACACTTGTGCTGTATAATTAGTGCCCAGGCTAATTTTACCTGTGTTATTGTTTGCCCTGTAATTTGGAGAGAATAGGCCATGCTGATGCTACATGATTTAGTCTGGGGCAATCAGCTGGCTTTTTGCCACAAGACTTCTGCTTACATGTGACTGCAATAAAGTACATACACTGTAACATAAAGAGAACGTTTCAGTGTCTTAATTTAGTTAATTATATGGTAGGAGATTAGCAGCATTCTTTAGTTTTTCTTTTCTAAATACAATACACAAGCATCTAACCTTTCAGGGCTCTGTTCTAATGTAAAGCCGTTGTATACTATTGGAAAAGTATCCTCCATTTATCTATTACTTAATTATTAAAAAGCATCTACTCTGTTTTCATAAATTATCTATGTAACAGAGAGATGGCACATGAGAGAGAGATGGATTTAGGTAGATTACTCTATTATTTCACTCAGGAGGGAGGAAACAAGAGTCTAAAGGTCCTCAAATATAAAGCCTGCAACAATTGGGGAAAAAAAGTCAAGATTGCATGAGGAAATATCTTTAAAAGTAACACAATGAAATCGGCACACTTGTCTCTGTTGATACTGTCAGGCAGAGTACACCAACAATTCAACAGCCTTTGAAACAAACATATTTATCATATAATGCAAAAACACGTTTGTAACAGTACCAAGAGCTACTCATTGCAAAACTCTGGGAAACTTTACTTGTCTTTTCTTTGGTGGAACTGATGCAACAGTAGTTTCACTTCACAGAAGGCAAGGTAGATATTCACCTTTATAGATTAAGTAAATAAGATATATGAGAGAGCACAAGCTTTCACTTCACAGGCCATGGTTACTGTGATAAAAATGCTTTACTTCAATGTAAGCTCTGCTTATTTTTATGTATAAGTGTTTAAAAGCTTTTTTTTTTTTTTGGCAGTCAGTACACACACGGCCAAGGATCACAGTCTGACTTTTTAACGGGGATTACGCTGCTCTGGATGATAAGTGACCTACTCCTTTTGTCCGATTATGGGCCCTCTCAGATCTTGTCATCTTACTCCCTACCTGTGCAGCTTTTCATGTTGGTTATTTTATCCTTCTTTAGAGTTCCATGGAAAGAAACAGTGCCTTCATAGCACTCTCCTCTGTTTGTCTGGATCTAACTTTTATCCTTTCTTTACTCAGATCCCTTCCCCCTCTATCTGATCCAGACTGATTCATGGTTGAGTGATTGGATGTAGGATCTACTGCTACTGCTTTTGTGAATACAACCCTTCTTTTCTCTTATTTTGGAAAACTTTTGTGATCACACAAAATGTTTCAGGTCAAATGAGAAAGAAATGCTTGGGTTTGGTTCAACCTGTTCATCTTCAGTCATTTTGTTTGGCAGCCAAACCTGAAAATCAATTATTCACACAGACCAATTCTCACATTCAAACAATCTTACTGGAAATCTCTGTTTTACTGAGGAAGGATACTTTTTGCTCAAAAGCTTGTCTAACATCTCTCCCACCTATACAGTTGGTCCAATAAAAAAGGTCATCAAAACCTTCTTATCCCAGCATATATGCTCCACTGTTCACAGGATTTTTGTTATTTTACCCAATACATCCTCTTACTTCACCCTGTGCTTCTTCCGCCTTCTTCTCATGGTTCTCTCCACAGTAGGTGCCATCATTCTGTTGCACCCCCACATCTAGATGTGGGAGTGAAAAGCACACTGACAAAGTTCACCGATGATACTAAGCTGTGGGGAAGTGTGGCCATGCATCAGGGTAGGCTGATGATCCAGGTGGACCTAAACAGATTAGCTAGATGGGTGGATCAGAACCAGATGCTGTTCAACACTGAGGAGTGTAAAGTGCTCCATCTGGGGAGGAAAAATCCACAACAAACTTACAGGCAACAAACTTACATCCAAAAGGGACCTGGGAGTCATAATTGACCATAAAATGAATATGAGCCACCAGTGTGATGCTACAGCTAGCAGAGTAAACAATATGCTGGCATGCATCCACCGATGCAACTCAAGCAAAAATAAGGAAGTTATTTTTCCGCTCTACTCGGCATTGGTGGGGCTATAGCTGGAGTACTGCATCCAGTTCTGAGCGCCACACTTCAAGGATGTGAAGAAACTTGAGAGAGTCCAGAGAAGAGCCACTTGTCTGATTAGAAGCCTGAAGAGCAAGCCATACAACGAAAGGCTGACAGATATGGGACTATTCAGCCTAAAAAAGAGAAGACTTTGGGGGGATTTGGTGGCAGCTTACAAATATATCTGGGGAGAGCATTAGGGACTAGGAGAACAATTATACACCAAAGTGCCCCAGGGGAAAACCAGGAGCAACCATCATACACTCCTAGAAGAAGGTTTCAGACTGGATATAAGGAAAAACTTCTTCATGGTTCATGTGACAAGACTCTGGAATAGACTCTCAGTGGGGATGGTGCAGGCATCTACCCTGGAGATCTTCAAAAGGAGACTGGACACACATATTGCTGGGGTTATTTGACCCCAGCAGTCTTTCCTGCCCAGAGAAAGGGGGCTGGACCCAATGATCTCATGAGGCCCCTTCCAGCCCTAAACTTCTGTGAATCTGTACCATCTAGAGCAGGGGTGTCAAGCTCACCCTGGGCCCAGAGCTAGACCCAGACCATGGGGCTCCTGCCAAGCTGGATCTGTGGTGCCAGCTGGTGGGGAAGGCAGTGGCGGGGCAGGTAGTAGGATAGCTAGCTCCTTGCCATTGAACCCCTGGTGCCTGCCTCCCCTGCAGCCTCTACCTCCTGCAACCCACCCTCATCTCCCCATCATTGCTCCTCCCCCACCCTAATTCCCCCCGGTTTCCCCTCACACCATTTCTGCCATGACCTGGCAGGACAGCTCTAAATTGGTTCAGCTCTTTCCTAGCAGAGTGGTGATGTGTGAATGCTCATCATCCTCTCAGGACCATTCCTGTGGGGTCCCCTAGAACTCAATCTTTATCTTCCATCCTGTTCAATGTGCATATGAGGCCACTGGATGAAACTGTACAGAGATTTGGAATGAGATGCCATTAGTATGCAGACGACACAAGCTCTACCTCTTCAGACTCCAAACCCAGTCTCAATTCTCCCCTGGTGCCTGGCTTCAGTTAGGAACTAGATGTAGGTAAACAAATTGAAATTGAATCCAGACAAGACAGAGATGACAGTGGTAGGTAGATCACTTGACTTGGTGGGGAGACTGGATCATTGATGGGGTTCAGCCTCCCCTTGTTACTCAGGTTTACAGCCTTGAGGTACTCCTGGATCCTCTGCTAAACCTGGATACTCAGGTGATGGCTGTGGCTAGGAGTGCCTTCCACCAGCTCCATCTAGTGAGAAGGCCATGACCCTTTCCTTTATACCCTGATCTAGCCACCATCATCTGTGCCTTATCAGGGCTAGAATACTGTAATGCACTCTACATGTGGCTGCCTTTGAAGACCATCTGGAAGCTGTAGCTAGTGCAGAATGTAGGAAGCCGACCTTCTGACAAGGGTAGGTCCCCAGAAGCACATAACTTCAGTCCTCCAGCACCATCACTGGCTCCCAGTAGCTATCTGGACATAATTCAAAGTCGCTAATTTTCATCTAAGCTGCCTGGGTCCTATACACCTAAGGGACTGCCTTCTCCCTTGCACACTATTGCAATCCCTAAGGTCAGATAAGAGCAACCTCCTGTAAGTACTTCTGTATGCCAAGTCCACTTTGCAAAAATGCATGGGAGGTTCTTCTCAGAAGTTGCTCCATAGCTCTGGAAATCCCTCCTCCCTCTTGAGACCTGCCAGAGCCTGAGCCTCAACATCTTTTGGAAGTGCTGCAAGACCTTTAGAAACCCAAGCTAGTCTGAGATGTTGTTTAGTGGGTCTCCGCTTTATTTTATTTAATCTGGTCGTCTTTTTCAGGTTGTTCTGTTTCTTTTACTGTAAGCTGCCCTGAGCCTTTGCTGGGAAGGGAGGCATAGGCAGCACATAAACAAACAAACAAACAAAAATAATACATAGTTTGAAGCATCAGTTAGTCTAATTTAGGCAGAATAAAAGAAATCCAAAGATACACAATAAAATAGAAACCCTCAGCCAAAAGAAGAAGCCCATGGAAAAGTGAAAGGATAAGTCTTCCTTCCATGGACTTGAGGACAATGTACTTCTCTCCAATGGAGAGGAAGTTCTTTTTAGTTCAACAGTGGGTGTCAGCTACCCTTTTCTTGAATGAAGGAGTTGTGAATGTGGATGAAGTGACTTGCATATGTACAGTATGTTACTGTTCAAAATGTAGGGCTGGCTTCTGGGTCCTGTTAACTTCAGTGGGATTAGAATGACTGAATCATAGAAAAATTAGGGTGAGAAGAGACCGCTGCAGAATTTTTACATGTGCTGCAGGCGTGCGGGGGGGCGGGGGGTGTGGGGGACATGCTTTAATTAGAGTGGCTCTTGGAGCTGCTCTAATTAAAGCTCTCAGTATGAGCATCCCCATGATTCAAAATGGTTGTGGGGGCACTTTGACCCTGTCAAAGCTTGCCAAATGAGCTTGAGGTAAAGTGTTCCCACCACAATTTTGAAGTGCGGGGATGCTGATACATGAGACATGGAGGCTGGCTGAAGCTTTTTCTCTGATAAAAAATAATCCCCAATTTTTGGATCAAAAACGTAACCCAATGTTCACATTTTCCCATGATCAAAATGAAACAACACTATATATATATCTTTCTATCTTAGTGGCATTTCATTTTAATCATGGAAAAATGTGGGTTTTGGGTTACTTTTTTTAATCCAAAAATTGGGGAATTTTTTTGTCAGAGAAAACCAAGATCCCTGGTAATTAGCATGCTCCAACAGACTTGAATGAGTCTGCACCAACATGCTGTAATTACAGTGCATTGGAGCAGCCTTCTGACTCATGTACAGACATCCCAGGTGGTCATTTAGTCCACCCCCTACTCAAAGCAGAACCATTCCCATCTAGATTATGCCAACCAAGCTTTGTCAAGGATGGAGATTCCACAATGGCTCTGGATAGCTTGTTCCAATGCTTTACTACCCTCCTTGTGAGAAAGTTTTTTCTTAATATCTAACCTAAACTTCCCTTGCTGCAATTTGAGACCATTGCTCCTTGTTCTGTCATCTGCCACCACTGAGAACAGTCTAGATCCATTCTCTTTGGAGCCCCTTTAAATTAAGGACTGTTATTAATTCCCCCTTAGTCTTCTCTTCTGCACACTAAATAAGCCCAGTTCCTTCAGCCTCTCCTCAAGTCATGTGCCCTAGCCTCCTAAGCATTTTCCTTGCCCTCCACTGGACTCTCTCCAATTTGTCCACATCCTTTCTGTAGTGGGGGGCCCAAAACTGGACACACTACTGCAGATGTAGCCTCACCAGTGCTAAATAGAGGGGAAGAATCACTTCCCTCAATCTGCTGGCAACGCTCCTATTAATGCAGCCCAGCATGCTGCTAGCTTTCTTGGCAACAAGGGCACACTGTTGACTCATATTCAGCTTCTTGTCCTCTGTAATCCCCAGGTCCTTTTCTGCAGAGCTGCTTTTAGCCAATCAGTCCCCAGCCTGTACTGGTGCATGGGATTGTTCTATCGTAAGTGCAGGACTTTGCACTTGTCCTTGTTGAACCTCATAAGATTTCTTTTGGCCCAATCCTCCATTTTGTCAAGGTCTTTCTGAATCCTAGCCTACTCTCTAGTGTACCTATGACTCCTTCCAGCTTTGTGTCATCTTAAAATTTGCTGAGGGTTGCACTCCTTCCCATCTTCCACATTGTTAATGAAGATATTGAACAAAACCGGCCCCAGGACCGCTCTTGACGCATTCCACTTGATACCGGCTGCCAAGTAGACATTAAGCCATTGATTGCTATCCTTTGAGCCCAATGGTCCAGCCAATTTTCTGTCCACTTTACAGTCCATTCATGTAAAAATGTTGTGGGAGAGTGTATCAAAAGTCAAGGTATGTCACGTCCACTGCTCTCCCTGCATCCACAGAGCCAATCATCTCATCACAGAAGGCGATCAGGTTGGTCAAGAATGACTTGCCCTCAGTGAATCTATGCTGACTGTTCCTAATGACCACTTTCTCTGTTGAAGAATTGCAAATTATTTGATTAAAAATCCCAAAATCTGCATTTTCCCACAATTAAAATGAAGCACTACTATATCAGTAGACAAGGTTCCTTGGGTGAATCTGATATCTGTTATTAGACCAACCCAAATAGTTGGAGAATAGTTATTAAGCAAGCTTTCGGGTTCAAAACCCCTTCGTCGGGCTAAGGAAGTTTCAGCAGTTGGTGCGTGCTCTTTCTGGATGAAATGAAAAGTAAAGAAGCCAGAGGCTGGGGTGGGGGGGCAGCTTTCCGGGCGGATATAATATGTCAAAAATTCAATGTCTATATTTAGTCCATGATTTTTAGTATCCAGGAGGTTGATGTAGTGGAGTTCATAGGCTCATCTCTGGGACGTGTTGTGTAATTTTCCTTTGAGGATCAGGACTGAGAGATTGGAGAGAGAGTGGCCCTCCTGTGAGAAATGTGTCCCCACCGGTAATTGGGTATTTCTGCTTTAGATAGATTTCCGGTATGCGTTCATTCTGGTGCGCAGTTGTTGTTTGGTCTCTCCTACGTATTTTCCATCAGGGCATTTGGTGCATTGGATGAGCTATATTACATTTCTGGAGGTGCAGCTGTAAGATCCAGGAATGCTGATGGCTCTGTTGTGGGGTGTAGTAATAGTGGGGGTGGTGAAGAGGTGTTGGCAGGTTTTGCATTTCTTGTCCTGACATGGTCTGGATCCTTTTGGTGTGTTCTGGGCTACTATATCAGTTGAACACAATGTTTTATCAATATATTTACCATTTTAAAACAATTTGGAAGCCTAATAGTACCTCAATCAATATAATAAAATAAATTCTAAACACCTATACATTTTGGAATTTGATATTGGGTTTTTTAGCATGGAATAATCAGAGCTTCCTGTGCCCCTTTCACCCACCAGGATACAGGTCCAACTGCACCTGTCCCCCCTGCTGCTTTGTGGTGCTGAGCAGCCCTGATATGCCGGTACCCAGCCCCTGCCCATGCCTCACTTCCAAGACCCCCTGGGCCTGCCGGTGCCCCTCACTCCTGACTCACAGCCCCCCCCAGCCCTGTTAGTGCCCCTCACTCCCAAACTACAGCCCCCTGGCTCTGCTGGTGCCCCTCACTCCTAACCCATACCCCCTGCAAGCCCTGCTGGTGCCCCTCTCTCCTGACCTGCTGCCCCCTGCTCCCAGCCCCCCCATGTGTGAGGGAGGGAATGGGTGTGTGGGGAGAAGGTGGGGGGGCCACAGGTGATACAGCAGGGGGGGCACATACCCCCTGAGATTTTTGCACCCATAACAGGGCACAGGGCTGCAGCAGGTCCAGACCAGATCCGGAGGAGCCATCTTCATGGCCCAGTGAGCAGGACCTGGCACTGGAAGAAGCACCATGCTGCTATGGTGACACAAGGAAGCAGCAGCAGCAGCACAGAGCTGTGCATCCCAGTTCTGCTGGGTGAGCAGAGGTCGCCTCACTTTGGCATTGATGGCCATGGAGGGGGCTCCTGCCTGGAGCTGGCCCAGCTTTGCTGCAGCCCCACATTTCTCTGTGGGCACAAAAATCTTAGGGGACACATGTCGTCGCCATCCCCCCCACCCCCGTCTCCTGCTGCGTTGCCTGTACCCGCTGCCCCCCCATGTGGCCTGTGCCCCTTCTGCACCTTCCCCCACATCTGCTCAATAGACTTACCAGGAATGAGCTGTAGGAGCTGCTCTCCACCACTGCCTGGCTGCCATGCACATGTTCATGCATACAAGCACGTGATACCCTCTGACACTGATTGCCGTCCTCCCGCTCCCTGTAGCCCCAAGCAGCCGGGAACTTGGCCAGCCTGCAAAGGGAAACCTGTGGTTTCCCATGTTTTTCTCCTTTAAAGCTTAAAATCTGTTATTTTCTCCTTTCAAAGAGAAAATCTGCATTTTTCTGCATTTTCCCACAGCAAACAGAAAACCTGGTTCCCTGCTGATCACTTTCTTCTCCTCTAAGTCCTTAGAAATGGATTCCTCAAGGATCTGCTCCATAATTTTTCTAGTGACTGAGGTGAAGCTGACTGGTCTGCAGTTCTCCAGATCTTCCTTCTTTCTTAAAAATGGGCACTATATTTGCTCTTTTCCAATCATCCAGGACCTCTCTCAATCACCAAAGATAATGGCCAGCAGCTCTACAATCACATTGCCCAACTCCCTCAGCACCCTTGGGTGCACTGCATCTGGCCCCATGGACTTGTACACATCACACTTTTCTAAATAATCCCTAACCTGTTCTTTCTCCAATACCGGCTGCTCACCTCCTCCCCAAACTGTGCTGCCGGGGCAGTAGGCTGGGAGCTGACCTTGCCTGTGAAGGCTGAGGTAAAAAAAGGGCATTGAGCACTTCAGCCTTTTCTGTTCATCTGTCACTAGGTTGCCTCCCTCATTCAGTAAGGGACCCGCACTTTCCCGGATCTTATTTTAGGTGCTGACATACTTGTAGAAACCATTTTTATTACCCTACATGTCCCTTGCTAGCTACAATTCCAATTGCACTTTAGCCTTCCTAATTTTCAGCCCTGCATGCGTGAGCAATACTCTTATACTCCTCCCTAGCGTTTGTCCAAGTTTCTACTTATTGTAAGCTTCCTTTTTGTGTTTTAGCTAAGCCAAGCTGGTCTTCTGTCATACTTGCTAGTCCTTCTGCACATCAGGATAGTTGGTTCCTGTACCCATCAGTTCCCAGAGTCAAAGTTTGCTTTTCTGAAGTCCGGGGTCCTTACTCTGCTGCTCTCCTCTCCTTCTTTCCTTTCTTCATGATTCTGAACTCAATCAGCTCGTGGTTGCTGCTGCCCAAATTGCCATCCACTTTTACATTCCCCACCAAGGCTTCCCTGTTTGTGACCAACAGGTCAAGAAGAGCATGGCACCTAGTTGGCCTCTCCAATACTTTCCAAAAACTTCCTGGATTGCCTGTGTATTGCTGAATGGCCCTCCCAGAAGATGTCAGGGTGATTCAAGTCCCCCATGAGAACCAAGGCCTGTGATCAGGAAACTTTCACTAGCTGTTGAAGAAAACATCTTCCACCTCATGCTCCTGGTCTGGTGGTCTATAGCAGCCCCGCACCATGACATTACCTTTGTTGCTCTCTGACTCTAACTCAGAGACTTTTGACAGGCCTATCTCTAGTGTCATACTGGAGCTCTGAGCAATCGTACAGCTGTTTTACATAAAGCACAACTCCTCCTCCTCTTTTCCCCAGCCTGTCCTTCCTGAAAAGTTTGTACCCATTCATGACCATGCTCCAGTCACGTGACCTATCCCACCAAGTCTCTGTTATTCCAATCCAATCACATCATAGTTCTGTGACTATGCAAGGACTTCCAATTCTTCCTGCTTGTTTCCCAGGCTCTGTGCGTTTGTGTATAGAAATCTGAGTTAACTAGCCAATTGCCCTACTTTGTCAGAAAAAATGAGAAGACCTCCCCTGTTGCTCCCTCCTGCTTGTCCTTCCTCCAGGTCACCTGCTTACCCACTTACCTCCAGGCTTTGTTCTCCATCCTGTGGCAAACCTATTTTAAAGCCCTCCTCACTAGGTTAGTAAGCCTGTCTGCAAAGATGCTCTTCCCGTTCTTCATTAAGTGGATCCCGTCTCTTCCTACAATCCTTCTTCTTGGAACAACATCCCATTGGATCAGACCCTTAGAGATTAAGCAAAACCCCATTAAACTCTTCTCCCAAAATAAAATGGGAAACAAAACACCAAATGGCAAGCTGGCATGTACATGCCCACCCTCCAGGAGGATCAAGTTTAATCAACCAAAGCCAATTTCTAAATGACAGGGAGAACTGAGCTGTGAAAGACAACAGTCATTATAATTGAAGGAAATGTTTAAATCTATGTGGACCTTTACAAGCACTTCCAAAAATACTTATTTTCTGATGATACAGCAACCTTTCCATAGAGGTAAGTTTATAGGTGTTGTTTCAGAAAAAAGCAACATAGACTCACAGAAGAAATATTACTTAGAAAAATAATAGATGTCTCTTGCATTTTACATGTTGAAAAGGTTTGACTGTAAATTCCATTTTTGACATTCATCCCAGAGTCACTTTAAAAGCAACCCATAGACTCAACAGGGAGACAGTAAACACTAAATCATAATTACCTCATAAAAGAGGAGCCTGTTTCTCTGAATGCCCAAGATCTGGTATTGTTTCTCGAAAAAAGCATAAATCTATTGTGTTCTATCCTGTTTTATTTAGAGCCAATTAGTGCTTATATTTTTTTAAAAATTAAACCAAGGGAAAAACCTTTCCAAACTTTATTGTCTGTAGTATAGATATGAAATGTTGATTCTTTGTGCTCATTAAAGAGCTGTTCATTAGAAGACAGCCCATTCAGTGAAGCCGAGGTCTTACATTAATGGTGAACTATGGAAAATCTCTCCCATTTGGCAGCCCACATTAACATTTCTTCTGCAAAGGGATTTCTTTTTAATGCAATCTAGTGCTATATGAGTTACTGTACCGAAAAAGAAAATATTTTTCAACACAGTCTTGACTTGGCTTTAATATCCCACAGGGTGACATCTGACACTGCACTGAGAGGAATAACGCCTCTCTGGGTAGTCTTTCCTACAGAGCCTGAAAATGAGCAGTCTGTGCCATTAATATGGCCAATGTAATTAGCAGAAACAGTATGACTGATGTTAAAAAAAAAATAAAAAAAATCAACATTTCCTACAGCTATTTCTCCAACTAAAGTTACCCTAATTCTTGCAGTCAGTGAAAGCTATACTTACTAGAAAGACCAAATGGGATGCAGTTTTGAAACACAGGTCAAAAGCATCAGAAATATAACATCTGTCTGCTGTAGACATGGGTTCTGATTAAAGCTTACTTTCCAATTGTGAAGAAGATTATAAAATATCTTCAGCAATTATGGTACCCAGTGAAACTATAGTTGAGATTACAGTGAGTCTCATATTTTTCCATATGAGCCCTAGGCCTTTCCATGTGGGGTACTTTGAAACTCATGAAGATGCTAGGGATGAGGGGCAAAACATTTCAAAATAAGGCTAAGAAGTAAGATAGTTCCATAGACGTCTTTAACTGCTTGCCAAAAACTATATAGGCACTTAGGGCAGCTACACACATACATTGCGGCTGCTCTGATGTGCTGTAATTACAACGCTTCAGAGCAGATTGATTAATTGAGTCTGCTGAATGTGGCAATTACCGTGCTCAAGCAGACTCTAGTTTCACATGTCTCAGTGTCCCCGTGCTGAAAAATGGTGGCAGGGGTGCTTTAACTAAAGCTCGTTCAATGAGCTTTAGTTAAAGTGCTCCTGCTGCCATTTTCCAGTATGGGGACACTGATACACATGACACTGCAGGCACTTTAATTAGAGCAGTTCTCAGAGTGCTCTAAAAGTGCTCTTTCCCCCACCCCACCCCACCCTGGGCCTCCTGGAGCATATATATAAACAACCTTAGATTTAGAAATGAGAGCAGAGAGAAACAGACACCAGGAAGACTGGTAAACAGAAGACTGGGAGGAAGAGGGGGTGGGGAGTAATAACAATCTTCAGATACCTGAAGGGTGATTACAGAGAGGATAGAGATGGGCTTTTCTCCCCTACAGCAGTAAGAGATAGAACTAAGAGCAGTGGCTTCAAGCTGCAGCAGAGGATATTTGGGTTGGATATTAGGAAGGATTTTCTGACTGTGAGAGTGGTCAAGTGTTGGAACAGGCTACACAGAGAAGTTGTGGAATCTTCTTGGAAATGTATAAGTCCAAGTTAGGCAGACACATGGCTGGGATGGTTTATTAAGGGATTATCCTGCCTAGATGACCTTGCGAGGCCCCTTCTAGCCCTACTTTCTTATGATCCTAAGACATGTACCCACCCAGCTCCTATGTACCAAAGCAGCCTCTAGCCAGTAGCTGACATCTAAATAGCATCTTAGATGTGCAAATGCCTTTCAAAATCCATCATTCATGTTCCTGTGTGCCCAAGCATACACACAGAAATGTACAGAGCTACTTGACAACTGACGCCCAGGAAAAAGCCAACCTATTAAATAGGTACTTTGCGTCAGTCTTTCATCAGCCCCATGGGACGCCCATGCCCGCTACAGGGCCGGGAAGTCCGGGTGAGGGTGATCCCCTACCCTCCATTAATGCTGACTTTGTGAAGGAACATCTTGAGAAGCTGGATACCTTCAAGTCAGCCGGCCCTGACAATCTTCACCCCAGGGTACCCAAGGAGCTGGCGAGCATCATAGCCCAGCCTCTAGCACGGATCTTTGAAAACTCTTGGCGCTCTGGTGTAGTGCCCGAAGTCTGGAAGAAGGCCAATGTGGTGCCTATCTTCAAGAAAGGGAGGAAAGTGGATCTGGCTAACTATAGGCCCATCAGCCTGACTTCTATCCTGGGGAAGATCTTAGAAAAGTTTATTAAAGAGGCCATCCTTAATGGACTGGCCGACATCAACATCTTAAGGGATAGCTAGCACGGGTTTGTTGCAGGTAGGTCTTGCTTGACCAATCTCATTTCCTTCTACGACCAGGTGACCTATCACCTGGACAAGGGAGAAGAGATTGATGTCATATATCTTGACTTCAAAAAAGCCTTCGATCTGGTGTCCCATGATCGCCTCTTGGCAAAACTGGCCAATTGT
>NW_005842229.1:973411-976403 GCF_000455745.1 Alligator sinensis
ATGGAAGAAAGAGACTTGGGGGTCATCATTGACCACAAGATGAACATGAGCCTGCAATGCGATGCGGCGGCTAGTAAAGCGACCAAAACGCTGGCTTGCATCCATAGATGCTTCTCAAGCAAATCCTGGGACGTCATTCTCCCCCTGTACTCGGCCTTAGTGACGCCGCAGCTGGAGTACTGCGCCCAGTTTTGGGCTCCACAATTCAAAAAGGATGTGGAGAAGCTTGAGAGAGTCCAGAGAAGAGCCACGCGCATGATCAGAGGTCAGGGAAGCAGACCCTACGATGACAGGCTGAGAGCCCTGGGGCTCTTTAGCCTGAAAAAGCACAGGCTCAGGGGTGATCTGATGGCCACCTACAAGTTTATTAGGGGTGACCACCAGTATCTGGGGGAACGTTTGTTCACCAGAGCGCCCCAAGGGATGACGAGGTCGAATGGTCACAAACTACTTCAAGATTGTTTCAGGCTGGACATAAGGAAGAATTTCTTTCCTGTCCGAGCCCCCAAGGTCTGGAACAGCCTGCCACCGGAGGTGGTTCAAGCGCCTTCATTGAACACCTTCAAGAGCAAACTGGATGCTTATCTTGCTGGGATCCTATGACCCCAGCTGACTTCCTGCCCTTTGGGCAGGGGGCTGGACTCAATGATCTTCCGAGGTCCCTTCCAGCCCTAATGTCTATGAAATTATTGGCAAGGAAAAGAGCCACATTTTTCAATAAAAAAATTGAATATATTTTTGTTTCTGATTATTTAGCAAGAAAAGCAACAAAAATAGGGAAGAAAATGGAAAGATTTTGATTTTAAATTTGCTAAGAAAGCATTTCTGACCAGCTCTAATACAAGTGTACACACATGCATGCACACACACGTGTACACATGCACAAATATATAGATTTTAAAATTTAATCCGACTGTACCAATGTGATTGTTCTTTTGGAATTCAGTAGTAGTATTTGTGTATTTTAATTAGAAAGTTTGAGGATAGACATCGTTCTGCATTCAGTATGACACTACTTTCTCCTTTTGATATCTCACTGCTTTATACACAACAATGCTGCACTCAGTCTTACATAGCAGTTCAGACAAATGTTTCACCTAATTAAATGCCCTGTATTAGCACAACATCCCTGGATGCTCTTAAGTACCTATGGAATCAGAAGGTTGCCAGAAATCATGACAGAGAGCTGACAAAGGAATTTTTGCCAAGTTTGTGTGGATACATCTAGCCCTTAACTGGATTTCCTGAGATCGCTATGCTGACATCATTGGGCGCCTATACATGAGTGCAGAAGATGTTCCAAAGCAGTGTGATTACAGCATGTCAGAGCAGACCTGATCATTGGTGATACATAGGGGGTGTACACGGGTGCACGTGCACCCCCTGAGATCAGCCGTGCACTCCATGGAAGCACCAGCCACAAAACTGGAAGCGCCAGTGGAAGTGCACTTCCAGTTTCATCTCTGGCTTAGCAAATCGACCACTGGGGACCCCTGCCCCACTCCCAGTTAGCGATTGGCCGCTGGGGGACGCCCCCATCGGCAGTCTGATGCCCCCCAGACTCGAAAGGCACCAGTCGCCCATGGACCTGATTAATCATATCTGATGGAGCATGATACTTACTGTGCTCCAGCCAGCTTCTGCGTTTTGCATGTCAGTGTCCCTGCAGTTCAAAATGGTGGCGGGAATACTTTATCTAAAGCTTATTGAACAACCTTTAAGATAAAGTTCTCCTGCTGTCCCACAACATTTCTGCATCTCCAGCCTCTCCCCACTGAAACCTTGGGCCCTCCCCTATCTCCCATTCACCCACCTCCCCCATCTTTCCCCCATGCCACTTCTTTCCTCCTGCAGTCTTGCTCCCTCACCCCTTCCTCACATCTCTCCCACCATGTCCCTGTCACTCCCTTTTACCCTTGCTCCAATGCTGGCAAGCTCTGTCCACACTTCAGTCTGAGGCATGGAGCATGACCCCAGCACAGCCCCATAGCAGTCATGCTAGCTCTGCAGCCCTCAGTTCCTCTTTCAGTAAACCGCCATTTTTTCCCCCTACATCTGTCAGCAGCCTAGGACCACATTCTAGTGCTGGCAACTTGCATCAAAAATGTCTTTCAGCCAAATCTTTAGATTCTAGCCAGGTTTCTGGCCTTGATTGCTGCCTCAACACTTGGAACACTTCATTTAGTTAGTGTCCAACATTTCAATAATAGATAATACAACACTACATCTTCATAACAGCCTTTTTAGGGTAATAGAACAAGCACATGGAGACCAGTCAACCATTCTCCATTCAATTCTGTACTGGCACCCATATTATTCAACCTGTACTTCAATGACTTCTTGTCTATGTACTCATGAAAAGTCAGCCAGGCAGATGACCCCACACTTACTCATCCTCTAACTGAGACACCACCTTAAAAGCCAACTTGGCTAAGCTGGTTGAATGTTGCAGCAGATGGTATTCATCTCAGTACAACCACAACACTGACAAGTGAATTCCACGTGCACAGTGCTCCTGCTCCCTGAACACTAAAATGCAACTTTAAATAGGCAGCACCTAAAAGATGAGCCACATCCCATTTTCTTCAGAGTGACACTAGATCAGACTTTGACCTGTCTTGGACAGTGTAAGAAAACAGCTGCCTAAGCTAGATCCTTCCCAGTAAACTAGCTGGTTGAAGCCTGGGTTCACATGCTCACACACTCTCAATGTCCCTGCTACTGAGCTACAGAATACTGCACACTAGTCTGGTTCTGTTCATCACACGCACACAACTTTTTGATGTGCAACTGTGCTTAACCATGTGCATTGTATCCAGAGCGTTGCATGCTACCCCATTAACACAGCTGCCAGTATTAAACAATACTACAACACCCCAGATCCATTCTGAGAACACAATTATCAAACTATTGGAAAAGGTCCTATGCCACTGCTATAAGTGGATCTCTCTAACCCAGTGGTTCTTAACATCTTTCGACTCAAGGCATTCCT
>NW_005842229.1:976434-978442 GCF_000455745.1 Alligator sinensis
ATTAGACTCAAAGCAGACCTCAGATAATACTAGTTCTTAGCTTTCATTCATTTTTTTTACTACAATTATTTTGTTGCATAGAACTCAGAAAGACCACAACAGGTCAGAAGGTTTTTGACACTATGGAGTCTGATTGGAAATCTCTGGGTTTATCTTGAGAATTCTGTGTAGGTATTTGCACACCTAATAGTGCTAATGTTGTATGACACCCCACATCCTTTAAAAGGATCCCATGGCACCCCAGCACCCTGGGTTGCAAATCACTGCCCTAGCCCTTCTATGGCCTGTTTGTCATCAAGGTGACACCCTGTGGTTCAACATGATGTACTAGAACAGCATAGAACCCCATTGGTGAAAGGAATCATTTCCAGCAATGGCAACAAAAATGTTCTATATCTACCAATCACCTTCCTGGTTTCAGCCTTCCAAAGTGTCAGTATAAAACAGATGGGGCTGACGTGGCAACTATACTGCAAGCACAGACAAGTACAGAGGAGGATGCACATTGTTGTCAAGTGACCTCTATGGAAACTTGGCAACATTTGACAACAGTGAACTTTGCCAGTAAAGTTGAAGTTGCTTGCTTAGCAAGGAAGGAACTGGACAGACAGAGAGGTTTACCTTCAAAACAAAAGCTGAGAAAATTGAAGCTTCAGTTGTCTGTTTTTACTGAATGCAAAGTAATATGTTCACATATATGCTCCTGATTCATCCCTGGTATATCATGAAAGTTGATGGAGTCACACTGGAGGTGAATTTAGCTTTCCATACTTAATTCTTATTTGTGCTGCAATTCCTGGACAAAATCTAGGATTTTGAAAAGTGGGATGCAGGTGGTATGACATACTATTATATATTCGTGGATGATACCAAATTATGGGGGAGGGTGGTCACACCACAGGACAGGCTAGAGATACAGGCCAACTTGGACACACTCTCAAGGTGGGCCAACCAAAACCTGATGGCCTTCAATGCAGAGAAGTGTAAGGTGCTGCATCTCGATAGGAAGAACTCCCAGCACACTTACAGGCTCAGCAGTGCTACACTCACTAGCACCATAACCAAAAGGGACTTGGGGGTCTTGATTGACCACAAGATGAATATGAGCCACCAATGTGGCTCTGGGCTGCAGGGAGGCAGTCAGGAAGGCCAAGGAGGAGATGGAACTGGGACTAGCTACCTGAATCAAGGACAACAAGAAGTCCTTTTGGTACTGGGTAATGTGAGGCCTCTGCAAGACACGCTAGGAAATCTGGTCATCACACCAGACAATAAAACTAACCTATTTAACAATTTCTTTGCCTCCATTTTCCTGAGCAGGGACCAGATCAACCCGTCTGCTGGGACCCCCTCAGGCCCCAGGGGAGGCGCACCCAGGCCTAGGGTCAGGGAGGATCTAGCCAGGGAACTTCTGGAGGGACTAGACGTATTTAAATCAGCCGGTTCTGACGACCTCCACCCCAGAGTGCTGAGGGAATTGGCAGAGGTCATTGCAGGGCCCCTGGCACGGGTTTACAAGCACTCATGGTGCTCTGGTGTGGTGCCAGATGACTGGGAAAGGGACAATGTGATTCCCATTTTCAAAAAAGGGAGGAAGGAGGACCCAGGAAACTATAGGCCAGTTAGTCTTACCTCGATCCTGGGTAAGCTTTTTGAGAGAATTATCCTGGCGCATAGCCGTGAGGGGCCAGCAGGGGAGGTTATGCTTAGGGGCAACCAACACGGGTTCATTAGGGGCAGGTCCTGTCAGACCAACCTGGTGGCCTTCTACGACCGGGTCACAAAATCCTTAGACGCAGGGGTAGCAGTGGATGTAGTCTTTCTGGACTTCAGGAAGGCCTTCGACACTGTCTCTCACCCCATTCTCATTAAAAAACTTGGGGACTGTGGAATTGACACCTACACAGTCAAATGGGTCACTAACTGGCTGGAGGGCCGCACCCAGAGAGTGGTGGTGGATAGGGCATTTTCGACCTGGAGGGATGTGGGCAGTGGGGTCCCCCAGGGC
>NW_005842229.1:978636-991061 GCF_000455745.1 Alligator sinensis
CAGAAAAGGATCTTGGAATCATTATTGATGCCAAAATGAACATGGGCTGACAGCGTGGGGACGCGGTCAGGAAGGCCAACCTCATCTTGTCATCCATCCACAGATGCATCTCATGCAGGTCCAAGGAGGAGTACTGCATCCAGTTTTGGGCGCTGCACTTCAGGAAGGATGTGGACAACTTGGTGCGGATCCAGAGGAGGGCCACTCACATGATCAGGGGTCAGCAGGGCAGGCCCTATGAGGAGATGCTAAGGGACCTGAACCTGTTCAGCCTTCACAAGAGAAGGCTGAGGGGGGATCTAGTGGCCTGTTACAAACTCGTCAGAGGGGACCAGCAGGCATTGGGGGAGTCCCTGTTCCCCCGAGCACTACCAGGAGTGACTAGAAATAATGGTCACAAGCTGGCAGAGGGTAGATTCAGACTAGACATCAGGAGGTGCTATTTCACTGTCAGGGCGGCTAGGATCTGGAACCAACTTCCAAGAGAAGTGGTGCTGGCTCCTACCCTGGAGGTCTTTAAGAGGAGGTTAGATGAACACCTTGCTGGGGTCATTTGACCCCAGTACTTTTTCCTGCCATGGCAGGGGGTCGGACTTGATGATCTGCTTAGGTCTCTTCCGACCCTACCAACTATGAAACTAATGTGATGCTGTGGCTGGCAAAGTAACCAAATTCTGGCATGCATCCACTGATGCATCTCAAGCAAAACCAGGGAAGTCATCCTCCCACTTTACTCAGCCCTGGTGAGACCGCAGCTGGAGTACTACATCCAATATTGGGGCCCCCACTTCAAGAAGGATGTGGAGAAGCTTGAGAGACTCCAGAGGAGAGCCACTCATATGATCCAAGGCCTGAAGGGAAGGCCATATGAGGAGAGGCTGAGGGACTTGGGACTCTTCAATCTGGAGAAGAGAAGTCTATGGGGGGACTTGGTGGCAGCCTACAATTACATAAGAGGGGTACATCAGGACCCAAAAGAACAGTTGTTCACCAGAGTTCCCCAAGGGATAACAAGGTCTAACGGCCATAAACTCCAGAAAGGCCGATTTAGACTAGATATAAGAAAAAGGTTCTTTACGGTGCGTGTGCCCAGGGTATGGAACAAACTCCCCCCAGAAGTGGTGCAAGTACCTACTCTGGACTCTTTCAAAAAAGAGGTGGATATATTTCTTGCTGGGGTCACTTTGTCCCAGCTGCCTTTCTGCCTATTGTGGGGGGCTGAACCTGATGATCTCATGAGGTCGCTTCCAGCCCCTACTGTCTATGAAATCTATGAAAAAAATTACATAAATAGCACATATTTTTCTGGTTAAAAAGAAACCAGAAGCTTTACTAATGTGATAACACTATATTATTCAGTGCAAGATGAAAGCAAAAACAAATCTAACTATTGGAATGTGAACTAAATTGCTGGAGTATATATAAATCTTAAAAAAACACAACCAACTAGGCAAAAAATAGTCAAAGGCCATCATATTATTAATCCTGTAGTCATTATAGTTAAATGTATATCTGTTTTTTAGATTCATAAAAGAAAATCTGACCTTCTTGAGCATCTTGACAGTGTCTCCAATACTTCACTGTTGTTCATTTTTGCACCTGAGTTAATATTACCACACCTGAGCTAAAAAAAAAGTCTACAGTCCTGTAAAATAAGAGAGATTACCAGGAAGGGCTAACAGACAGCACAACTGCAGAAGAAAGGATAGTTTGAATAATGCAACATCAAGAACATTAAGAAGGACAGAAGGTCATTAACACTTGTGGAGTGGAGAGATTAACAGGAATAAGGGAGAAGATAATGAGCCATGAAGTCAATTAACTCTCTCTGCACTGCCTGAATAGAAACATCACTGTCCCTCCCACACAGTTGTTTCTTAAGTTTAAGTGGAGCAGGAATTACATGGGGGTACAAGCGTACCAGTGTGCCCTGCTGAATTTGCGTCTAAAACCACAGGCAATATGCAAGTGCTGACACTGGGTAAACACGCCACACTGTTGTCAGGTATTGGGTCCAGCTGGGCTGCAGCCCCACAACCTGCCATTGGCACAGAAATCATACTGCCACTGCACCCCCACTGCTGCCAGGCCCTGGCTCTGGCCAGGCTGTAGCCTCATGCCCCACACCCTATCGAAGCAGAAATCTGGGCGGGGGGAGTGGAGGGCATGTGTCCTCCTGGGCCCCCCAACACATCGCCAATGCTTGAGACCAACCAACAGGTGCAATTTTACTTGTCTTTTTGGGTTGTAGTTGGACATTCAATATTACTTCAAATAGTTTAGTCAAACTATTTCAATGTCACCTTGACAATAGCAGCTCCTTCCAAGTACTGAGTCTCTGGGCTCTGTACTTGACACAATGTGAATGGAAGCACAGCACTCATTCCACTGACATAATAGAAGCTGTGCCCTGTAATTGGATACAATGTGTTACTGGCATGCTATTCCACTGGCATTTAGCATGTTAATCCATCAGGCACAGGAAGCTAAAGTTACCTGACCTATTGCCAACAGATAGGAGTGAACAGATCAAACCCTTGGTCTCTGAACTGATACAAGATAATAATCTTCCTAACAGAGAGGCAGCAAGGTCTAGTGGTTTGAGGTTGGGTTTGGCAGCAGCAAACTCCTAAGGCCCAGGATACTGAACCAATTCAGTGGAAATATTCTCCATTGATTTCAACAGGTGTTTGCCTTATATCCTAATCCTAGTTCTACTTCCAACCTGCTATCCAACAGCCAGAAAAGTTGTCTGGCCACTACATCTGAGTATCTTCAGTACAATCAGCATAGTGCTGCTCTGGTAAATATCAAATAATAACAACCTTTGAAGCTGTTTTGCCTGTGTGCTGGTTGGTTTGGGGCATATAAGGTTTGGGACATGCAGATTTTGGTGTGGGGAGGAAGCTGCATCACCAGCAGGAGACTTATGTCTCTACCTTGGTCTCTGATCAGAATCAATTCTTGAAGTGTATTCCTTGGGAAGGGAATACTGGTGTTGGACTGAAATTTCCTAAAGGAAGGATTGCCTGTGTGATGTTTGACTGTCTTGTTGCAAGAATAGTATATATACATAAATAAAGCAGATTATTCTTGGAATGCACCAGAATCCATCAAAACCATCCACGATTATGTTACCACTCAGCAGAGGGGCAAGGCTGGTATTGGATGAAAGGGAAATCACTCTTCTTACAGTGTTCTAATCTTCATTTAATGTTTGTAAAGCTGTCTGAACATGAAAAGTAATGATACTTAGGTGAAGTACTGGGTAAAGGATTTATATTTGCCATTCCACTAACAAAAAACTGCATATTAACAAGCACTATTCATAAATTAGTTGTTTAAGGAAGAGAGAGAGACAAACAATTATTTAACATTTGGCAGGAACAAATCATCAAATAATAATTTGCTCTATTCCAGTCAGCTATCAGAGATGACTGAACAATCAGAAGTGTCACCAATGAATGTATTCAGTGAAAAATAGTAACATTCTTAACAGGTATTATTCAGAATGAATTATTTACCTGCTCTGGTCAGAAAGCTGCTATTGACAGAAAGCCAATACTTTGAGTGCATTCAAGTGTCCATTACCAACTACAGAGTGAAATGCACATGGAAAATTAACTTCACAAAATTAGCTGATACACGTTATAGGGCAGTACTTTGCACACTGTGAAATAAAGGTGGACTCAGGTTGATTACTTAGCTGATAAACTTGGACAAAAGAAAGTCTTTTTGTTCTTTTTCTACAGTGCCTTGCTCAGTTGGGCTCTGTTCTATGACTAGGTACTACCATAAAACAAATAAAACTACACTAACCCAGTGGGATCCAACCTTTCTTGTAGGCATGTCACAGATTAGCTCAGCACCCTCTCCAAGTGCACTGATTCCCCTTCCCCTACCCCTACCCAATCCCCAGACAGCTACTCTGCTTTCTGCATCCAGCCCTGTGCTCCCTGCCTGATCTTTTGCCCTGCTTCCTACCCTGTGGTCCCTGTTTGAGTTGCTGCTTTGCTTTCTGCTTCTTGTTGTATCTGCCCCTGTGCTGCCTGTTCCCGTCCCGATCTGCTACATGCAACACACAGAGGCTGCCTGTACCACTTGAGGCACCCATGCCGCAGGTTGGCCACCCCTGCACTAAATGACAATAAACAACATGTTGCAGGATCCAGTGCTAGTAAAGGCACCTGGAAATGACCAATACTAGTCAGCTATCCAGCTGGGTTGCATAGGTGGGCACCTGGCCAGGAGGACTTCTCCCTTGCTCCTGTGGCAGTGGCTGAAGCAATCAGGAATGAGGAGGAAATTGCCCTCAGGCCCAAGGGCTGCCTGGGCTGGGGAACCTAGGCTGGGGGAAACCTCCTGAGAGGGAGGCTCCCCCAAGGTGGGCACCCAGACAGGGGGCTTCTTAACCCCCTGTGGGGTACAGCACAGGTTTGAGAACGCTTGGCTGGGCTGGCAGTGGCTGGCAGGCAGGGAGAAGTGCTCTAGTACAGTGTTTCTCAACCTTTTAAGTAGCAAGTACCCCCTAACTTCTGAAAATTGTAATAAGTAAAACTCAATTTTCCAGGGGATTTTATATTTACAGACTAATGTGTGCCATGTTATGGAATAAGGGCTGTGTATATAAGGCTGTGATATGACAGATGTCTGATCTGGTGTGGGTAGGGTTGCCACCTTTTAGACCAAGGGTGCACAACTCAAGTATGTACCTGGGCTAGAGGTGATGTTGGCCAAAGCTAGGAGGGCTGAACACCAAATTATTACTGGGGAATTTAAAGCACTGAGCAATGTGCTGTGCACCAAATTTTTTGCCATAGTTTTGAGAGAAGGAAGGGGCAAGAGAGAGAGGAAAAGAGGGCGAGAGAGTTTTTGGGTACCCGTATGCCCCCTGCCTGTGTCTCGCATACCTGCAGGGGTATACATACCACAAGTTGAGAAACTATGCTCTAGCACACCTTGCCTATTAGCCTGGGTCAGTGCAGGCCTCCTCCAGCCTTTCCCAATTGCAAACAGAATGTCAGTTCAGTTTTTATCGGCTCAACCTATGCAGCTGAGAGGAAGGTGCCTAGATTGAGTCAATTCAGCCTCAGGCTTTTTGACTGTACTTAGCCAAGAGGAGTAGACATGAAGCAGAGCAGAGTGGCACTTTATATACTCTAAGTCATTTAGAAATGCATACGCTTTTATAGGCAACAGACTATTGCATCAGATGCTATGAATGGCTTTGCAGAGGGCAGGGTTACTAAATAGGAAGGAATAAAGTCATTTAAATATAAAGCATGGGAAAAAGGGAAGGAAGGGAAAAGGGTAGGGGACACTGCTGAAAGAGGTGAAGGTGGGTTGAAGAGTTCAGAGAGGATAAATAAAGCAGTTAACTTGTTGAGGGACATGGGGGTTATACAGCCCCTCACTTTCTGAAAGGTATCTTTACCCCAGAATGGAATGATAAAGTAAGGCTGAACATTGTTTGTTTGATACATTTTTACATTAGAGTCAAATTACTCCAAAACAACCATTTTAGGCATCCCCTCCTTTATTTTTTTTTTTCCATCTTCCTGCCAGTGCAGCATTTCTCCTGACAGTAAGTTGTACAGAGTTTTGCCCAGCTTGGTTTTATGTTATTTCAGTGATGGGGATTTATTCCACTTCCTCTGGGAAACTATTCCATAGTGTGCCTGCGTACTACCTGTATATTATTTTAGTACTCAAAGTCCTCAAGTTAGGGTTGTGGCTCTATTGTTCTGGGTATTGCAGAGACAGAGAAGCAAGCACAATCAATGCCCCAAAGAGCTATATCACACTGTTCACAGTTATGTCCTGTTCTTCCAGCCTGAGTTTTCCATTTGTTAAGGCTGGTTGAAATAGCCGTGTCAGGGGATCACGTGTAATAGCAGTTCCCCAACAGTGACAGAACACAGGTTTCTCTTGCCTGTGTAGGCAGGGGCATGCAGTTTGATTCAATAATGGTTTAAAAAGCAAGGCCAATCTGCATTAAACAAGGTAAAGGGTTCAGAATGTGTTATAATGCAGTAGTCCAAAAGGAGCAGTTTGTACATAGTGGGGCATTTAATTTTATCCCACTGCTACTAGTTCTAACTATGGGCTCCAAGCATTGCCACCAGCAAACTGAACAGTCATCAGGGGAAATTACAGTACACTCCCACTCCTCTCAGACCTTAAGTGAGGCTGACAGAAAAGATGCCCCTGCCCCTCCCTCCCCCACAAAAGGGACTGACAGAAAAGGCATCCTTCTTGTATCCGAGAAATGATTATGGTCACATAATGCTCCAAGTGGGAAGAAAGTGTGTGTGGGATTTATTTTATTTTGGGAGGGGGAGAGGGGAAAGCTTTTAAGCAGTCAGGGACTTGTCAAAACAGGATCAAGAGTTATGCCCCATATTTCATGTAATTCAATGCTGGACTGCACGCATGTGTTATTTGTTCTCCAAACTATTGTGCATGGCAATTTCTCCATCCCTAGTGAGCCTTTCAGGTTGGAAAGCCAGGGGAACAGTTGGTACCAAGCCAAAGCAGTTCAGGAATTTCTTTTTCTGAAGAAGAGAGGGGACATGGAAGATACAATAATTCTGAGCAAAGCAAACAAAGACTCTCTGCTGATGATGCTATTCTTCCATACCTTAAGTGCATCTTAAAAAGTTCTGAGCACCCTCCTCTCCAAGCTATTTCTTTATTGGGAAATCCTCCTCTCTCCTCCCTCCAATGCAGTGACAAAGTAACATGAAGACAAAGTGATTCTTTTCAACATAGTGCCTAGATTTTACCCCACAGGGACAAATATAGCAGAGCTACAGGATGGCAGCAGGCAGGGAGGATAGTTTGACAAATTCCAAAGGTCCTCTCAAATCAGGAGAAAGCCTTTAGTAGAGTCTTGACAGAGGTCTTAAACTCATCTCTGGGGCTTAGAGGGAGGTGAAGGAGAGGGAACAAGAGGCAGCTGAAAGCCCTATTCAGAGGGTTTGTTTTTCTTAACAAGTCATGAAATTAAGGTGGGGAAAATATTTTATACTAAAACATTTATCATTTTATAAGCTTCACTTTAACCACAGCTTTATTTCCCCCTCTCTGTCTCACACCATGTTTCCATTATTGTCAGTAGAATGAACTGCATGCATGCCAAATCAGGTCATTCACAAATATAGAACAAACGTCTGTCACTACAGATTTACCACGCTGACTACAGCAGATCCTTCCTGCCTGTAAAAATCCTGATCCATTAGCTGGGGAAGCTCTCAGCACATCAGCCCTTTAACATTCACTCATCTCAGCAAACTGGAGGTGCAGCCTTCTCCCAGTATAAACCTTTGCATTTTGTCAGTAATGATGGTGCCATTTGCACAATGAAAATGCAGGTTTTGTCAGTCGGTTCCACAATAAAGCTCCCTTTTCTTGTGTAAAAAGTAGCAGGAGGCTAAGGGCTAGAGGAACTGTACTATAATTCTGTATGAGACCAGAGTCCACAAGCACTACCCCCTTGCCACTCTTTCTTTGAAGATTTAAAAAGAAAATCAAGGCTGCCACTACAGGACTGCAGAATAAATCACAGTAATATTTTACACTTCTTTGAAGCGCTCCATTTGAGCACTCCCGAGTAGGGACACACCGATAAAGATTTTTTTGGCTAATACCAATGGCTGATTATTAAATCAACCATATCAGCTGATACCGAGCCGATTGCTGAAATGTAACCTGGCAACTTGGAGAGCAGCGTCTGGCTGGTAAGTCCGGTGCGGGGGGGAGGGGGAGAGATTGAGGCCCCCATGGTGAAGGAGGGAGGGAGTGGGGCTGGGGCTGCCCAGGCAGGGCAGGGTGGGGCATGACACAGAGTCATGGGTGGCTCATCCAGGGGGCATGAGGGGTGGCTCCTGCCGCTGAGACCACCCCAGGGAAGGCATGGGAGGCATGTGCCCCCTGGATTTGTGCATGGGGTGAGGGCAGGCTGTCTGCCATCTGCTGGGGCTGGGGGCTGCACTGGCCTCTTCCTGGTTGGGGGGCTGGGCTGGGGCTGTTTCTCAGCACTGCTGTTGTCTATTCCACCCCCACCCACCCCAAATGCAGCCCTGGCCCAGCCACCCTGCTGAGAAGAGGCCAGCACAGCCCCTGGACCTGAGCTTGGAGTAGGCATCTCGCCCCCACCTGATACACAAATCTGGGGGGCATGTGGACCCCATGCTTCTCCTGGGGTGCACACAGTGGTGGGAGCCACCCCCCCCCCATGCGCCCCTGGACAAGCCACCCATGGCTCCATCCCACACCCCACTCCATCCTGGCTGGGCAGTGCCTGCCTCTGCTCCTGCCCAACTCCCTCCCTCACAATGGGGTCCTCGATCTGCCCCCCTTCCCCTTCCCCTCCACCGTCTTACTAGCTGGATGCTGCTCCCCAAGGTGCTGGGATGCATGCCTGGCCGTATGCATGCTGCAGCTGTGCGCATGCACGGGGCATTTATCGGTGACATTATTGGTCACATCAGCCAAAAAAGCCAATTTTCCTTTTATCAGTGCCAATATGATATGGACCAATATATTGGTGCACCTCTACTTCCAAGAGGGTGTACAAACCCTAACAGGGAAAGCCTAGCAACACTTTTATACATGGTGAAGCTGATATGTGGAGGCTGTTCCTGCTGCCTTCCTGTTTGCTACTACTCCTCTATGTGTTCCCACACCTGGCATGTAGGAAGCACAGGCTGGCAACATACAGCCTCTGGAACCAATGGATCTGGCCTGCAGAGCCATAGGCTTTGCCTCTGCCCATACTCATGCTAGAGGTGGGCACCGAAGAACTGTGCTGGAGCCAGGCCTCTGGAAGCTGTGCCCGCATCACCAGTGCTTTTCTCCACCCCCTGCTTCCCAGCTGCAGCCTAGGTGCAGCTTCCAGCTGGTGGGGAACTAAGCTGCATCTGGGAGGCAGAGGCAGAGGTGGGAGGAAGGGGCAGCATGGCAGGTGCAGATCCCAGCTGCCTAGCCCCAGCATAGCTCCCCTTTGGCTGGAAACTATGCTTGTACACCAGGGCTAGGTACAGGCAAAAAGCCCAAAGCTGAATTGACTCAATCTTTGCAAGTTAGTCTAAGCTGCTTAGAAAGAATAGATAAGCAAGTAAACAGACATTCACTATTAATTCTGGAAATGCAGCCACATGCCTGCAGTGACCCAAGCCAGACGTTGTGGGGCAGTAGAGCACACCTCTCTGACTGGCTGGAGCAGACAACCTGGGCCAAGGCTAGCCCACCCACCCTGGGGGGGGCAGGGGGGAGCTTGTGGGGGAGGTGACAAGCATCCTGGGATGTTGGAGGTCTATAAGTTCATTTGAATGTGGAAGGGATCTGGGAAAGCAGTTCAATAAACTGATTGAACCTAAATCAGTTCAGTCTGATACTAGATCCATCCAGGTTTATCTTAAACAGGTTTCAGCCATTTTGAAAATGGTTTCTGTGTGCTGAACTTCTGATGTGTTACAGATTTGAACTGGTTTCCAATTGCTTATACCAGTTTATTGCAATTTCTGTCCCTAGTCCAGCTGAGGGGCAGAGAGCTGGGAGAAATGATGGCTCCTGGTTGCTTGGCCCCAGCATGGGCTCAAGCAACTGTCCTCCTTCCCTTTCTCCACCTCTGATGGACTGCAAAAGCCACCTGGCCCACATTGCACTAGAGCCAGTTGTTCCAGCCTGCAACTTATAAAGGTTACCAACTCCTGGTCTAGAGAGTGGTTCTCAACCTTTGTAGATTCAAGACACCTCTTGGACAATGCCAGCTCTTAGTTTTCATGCATTTTTGACTATGGAAAAAGAATAGAGCCATTCTTCTGTTACAAAGACCACAAGAGGTCAGATTTTTTTTTAACACTATGGATTCTTATTCAAAATCTTTGGGTTTGTTTTGTGAATCATGCTTGGACACCTAACAGTGCTAACATTATGTGGTACCCTGTGGCACCTCTGAAAGGATCTCAAGGCACTCCAGGGTGCCACAGAGCCCTGGTTGAAAATCATTGGCCTAAAACAATCTTTAGCATGCACTCAAGTGCCACTCAGGGTCACTGTATCAGGGCTCATGATCTGGATACCTCTAAGCTGTGTACCCTGCCTTGTTGATGGGTTTGGGTTCTGCAGAGGGAGAGTGAGTAGGTGTGTGGCCTTATTTTTCAGTGGCTGTCCTTCCTGTGCTTGGCAAGAGGCAGCATGGATATGCCCAAAGTCACATAAAATCTGTTGCAGAACCACGGAGAGAATGCAAATCTCCTGATTCTCAAACCTCTGCTTTTTAGCTACTGAACATCCTTTACCTCAAAGTTGCAAGATTCAGCTTACTGTTTTAGATGCTCCTTTCTGTCACTCAACTTCATAATGCCTTCATTTGTTTCAGCAGAGTTTTGCAGACTGTGACTCCATAAGGCAGGAATTTAAAAATCCTTAAAACAGCAAAATTATTGGATTCTTTGGTATGAAACAACCTCAGTGCTAGAATTGATTTTCATACAATATTAAACTGACAGCTAATCTAAGACTTAAATCCAAACTAGGGGAAAAATCCACTTCCATTATTCTGTCTCCTGGACGGGACCTGAACTCCATGTAAAAAGTGCAGTGTTGCTCTGAATTGTGGAACTGCATTCTTCATGTGTCAAATTCATCAGTCCTCAGTGCCTGTATATTTGGATGAGACTTTGCTATGGAACCAGCATGGAGCCCATCTTTCCTATAAATGGAAATCCCCTTACTTCTTTGTCTGCCTTAGGGACTTGTTACTATAATATGTGAGCATCTCCTGATTTCTTAAAATGTCACCATCTTCATAAGTTGGTCTAATAAAAGATATCAAATTCACCCAAGGAACCTTGTCTGCCTATGTCCTTAGACCAACACGGCTACAACCCAAACCCCTGCTACCATCTTCACAACGCTCTCCTCAGGTAGGAAGGCACCGTGCTGGCCATTTTACAGATGGGGATCTAAGATATAGAGGGTACCTCTACATGTGTCTGATGCCTACTCCAATGCTTTCTAATTAGAATGTGCTGGAGCAGACGCGATTAATTGGCAGCCTCAGCATCATGTGTATTCGGTGTCCCCACATTTCAAAATGGTGTCTGGGGTGCTTTAACTAAAGCTCATTAAATGAGCTTTAATTAAAGCACCCCTGCCACCACTTTGAACTGTGTGTTGGAAATAGCTTGGAGATGACCTCCTGAGGTCCCTTCCAACCCTAATTTTCTATGATTCTCAATTCTTTCTTTAAGCTTCTTATCTTAACTTGAAATTCTCAATAGGCTTGTTTTCAGTCCTGGAGAGCAATTAGGCTCTTTTCAGTGAACAACCCCCCCCCAACACACACACACCCCATTTGCTTATTACAAATGCTGTTATCCACAATATGTACAGCAAAATGGTTAAAGCATCTGGTTTATATGTTGAAAGCACTAAGGTCAAACCTTGTGCGTCTATAATTGTATTTATTTTAGACCCTCAAGGATTCTTCATTTAGAAAAAAAATAAGAAAAATAAGAAGCCTGTCTAAATTGTCTGCTGAGTGATGACAATGAGTTTGATGGTGTACAGATAGACTCCAAATTGAAGATAAGCCTTTCCACAAAGCAGTTATAATCTAATATGCCGATGTGGAGAAAGCAAAACCCAGGGAAAAATCAGAGGATTAAATAACTTGCAAGGGTTTGATTCACTCTTGTGGACATGGCCAGAGAGCTGACTTTTGTACAGGATTTTGAGGAAAGAATAGTAGCTTGGTAAACTCAGAAAGGGACAATATTTCAATTTGGAAATGGTGGTACGGAAAAAACCTGGGGACAGGAGATAGCCACTGTAATAACATGATGGCAGTATCACATACTGTGATGTATGGCAGACTGAAGAACAACCTCAGTTTCTTACTGTCCTTTTGTTCCTGTATGTTAGGATTTATTCACATGCTTATATTCTAGTCACTGGGAAGATGTTTCTGCTCTACTCACTAAGCTTTCCTGTCACTGAATCTCAGGCCCCCTCTGCATGTGCAGGTAAAGGTGTGATTGGATCTAATGGGTGATCCACACAACTGTACCTCCTGCCATGCCACTCATGCATGGCAGGAGGCACGACTGTAGGATCACCCATTAGATCCAATCACATCTTACTGTTGGTATAGGGGGAGCCTGATTCTGGGCTCCCCCTGCATCAGGAAGAAGCAGACTCCTATAGCTGGAAGCCCCCTTCGCTGAGGGGGCTCCCAGGCACAGGGGCCATATGCAGCCAGAATTGAAAGTCCCACACCTGATGGGGCTCTCAGTCCCAGCTTTGCCACATGTTATGCGACATGTAGCCATGACGGGCTGCTGTGGTCTCCCAGCCATGGGATTGTATGGAGTGCCCGACAGCTGGGAGACTGCAATGGCTGGGGGGGGGGGGGGGCG
>NW_005842229.1:991071-1003480 GCF_000455745.1 Alligator sinensis
GACTGCCTACATGTGCAAATTCAAGCTGGATAGAAGCCAGCTATAAAGTTATTACACATTTTCGAGCAATAACTTTATAGCCAGTTGGACCTTTTTAAGGCATGATAGTTAATTTGCACATGTAGCCAGTCTAAGTTTATTGTGCAATTAAGGTAATTCTGCAATAGATATAATACGTAGAGGGGGCCTCAGAGCAATCCCAACTACAGTGTTATGATGGAGGGTTGTTAGCCTGTTCTCACATAGGTGCTATGGCTATCAGAAGAACAGGGCTTGGGTGGGGAGAATGCTTGATGGGGGAAAAAGCCCAATAAGAATAGACCTCAGCTAGATATATTTGCCTTAAGGTAAATCAGCATCCTGGTGTCTTCCAAGGAAGGAAAAAAACACCTAACAAGAAAAACCTCATGGAAATCAAATACAAAATAACTCCTTAAAAACAGCAAGGCCATGTAATGGACCACCACAGCTGAGGAATTCAAGGGCTACTCTGCTTTTCAAAGGAAATAAAAACAGATAAGCACAGAAGTGAAGGATAGAGTATCAGCTGTATCTTTGAATGTCCTGACATCTATCCTCACATTTCAGTGCCATAAAGTTACTTGCAAACATTTTGGAAAGTAAAATGATTTTAGATTGCTTTTTATCAGTATTCCTGCTTTAGCATGAAGTACTATAAACAGCACTGAGGTCATAGTTAAACCAGTGCATTATTTACAGTTCTAGGAGAGGGATCATAAATGTATAGCCCACATGTGTGGGATGTGTTTCACCAAAATAACTGGCTCCTGAATAGGACTGATGGCACAATGTGATGTGCTGGCTAGAGCAACACTGGGATTAGGTCACCCAATTTTCCACATGGTGTTTTGATTTTTTTTTTTTTTTTATTAGAGGTAGATTCTTATAAAGAGAGAGTGATTCAATTAAAGAAAGGCCCCTTTTGGCTCAAACTGCCATATTATAAAATGTATCCTCTGAATGATACAGATGCCAATGTTACACTTCCTTCCAATTCAGGATAAGAAACTTCCTAAGATCAAAGACTAAGAAACAGGAAGACAAAATGTAAAGGTCACTCAGCCTTATTTTATGCAGGCGTTCCATTTAATTGCAAACCATAATGCTTAGGTAAAATCTTTCCAATCTATACAAGTCTTCCATTCTGTGTTACATCGCTCTGAAATACCATACCAACTTTCTCCCCCATGTTTTAAACATATTTTAAGTACATTTGATGCTGGTAGAAGATAACAGAGTGAGGTCATGTAGCCTCCCTGCTCTAGCTATTGGGCCGCCTCCTTATGTCTCAACACCACCAAAGGACCCCATACAAGAGAGAAGGGTATTCAAGGAATATTTAGTGCCCTACTAAAATACCAGGTAAAGCTAAACAAGTGAATTTTATGCCATGGGGACACTGGCCCACCAGGAATTGGAACAAAGATCCCTGGCATATTACAGAAGCTAATAACTTTAAACCACTCTTAGCCTAGGGCAAAGATGAGCTTCTCACTTACAGGTGAAAGTCCCTGTAGCCTATTTTCAAGCCCCTGAGTCGCAAGTCCTGTTATGATGTCATTTCAGTAACAGTGTCAGTAGAGCTCTGGGAATCACAGAGCAAATGAAGGGCCACCAAAGAGGGCAGTAGACTGGACAAAAGACAGCAAATGCTGATAACCCCATACCTTAACAGATTCTAAGAGTCTAATTCCTGCATTTGAAAAAGCTCTCAACACTTACCTACCACCTGGGGACAAGACTTCAGGGTGTGTGTATGCAAATGCATGACAGTGGATATGGAAGAGTGCATATGTTTACATGCATATGTCCTGTATATGCTAACAGGCCATGCATTCTCTGTCGGAGACAATTACATTGAATACCTTTGTTTCAGGGGGTGCTGCTAAGTAACAGCTTGGTTTGAACTTGACTCAAGCAGGAATTAAAACAAACAAACAAAAAATAGTGGTAAGCGGCCGGATGAGACTCCACAAGAGAATTCAGGCTTGACAGATTTATGGAAACCTTGTTTCCATATGGATCGGTTCTGCTGTCTCCAGAGCTCCAGTGGCAGCAATCAATGAAAACAATGCTCTAGCTCCAGCGGATGCCTGGATGTTTAAAAATATTTTTACATAGAGGCTAAATAAATAGAAGAACAGAACTCCACTGGATTCCTTCTTGCTTGCCACTACAGGCATCCCACTCCAGGGTATAGAGGACTCAGATGTACAGCCATGCTCGCGGAAGGAATCAAAAGAACAATCTGATTTACTATGTTATGAAACAGTGACATACTCTGCGTGATAATAAAAGGAAATGCATCCTGGGGAAAAAAGGATGGCATCATTATATCTACAATCCTTTGGTTACAAAGTCAAATGGGCTGGGAGAATTCATGTCATCCTTTATAAATATGTAATAGCCCATAACTATATTTTCCTTGAATACCTGGAGCAATTGTAGTCATTTAACAGGTTGCTCTCTGTGTGAGCGTGTGTGTGTGTACATGGTGTTTTATGGATGAGCTATCTTCAGCAAATACCACCAAGGGGCTAAAGTCATCTGTGGTGTAAGCTTCTCTGAAGTCAATGTCATTGTACCAGAGATGAAGTCTATTTGATAAAGACCCTAGTTTGGTTCTTCTGTGCTGGACATGGCTGCAGACAAAGGACAGACAAAAAGGGTCACAGCCAGCATCTCTCACTCATCTGCCTTCCTGTGAATTGAGCAGCTGCAAGCTTGAGAGGAAGGAAATTGCATTTCCATTGACTGGGCTGCTGAACAACAGAGGAAATCTACAAATGAAGCAGAATATAAAATAAAAAGGATGGAACTAATAATTATCAAGCCATTGCTGAGAATAAGGACATCACATTTTAGAAATGTATATAATCTTTAGTGGGAATAAAAGCCCAGCTAAGAGAGAGATACTTCCTTCCTCTTCTATCTAGTTCTGTGAGCAAGTTTCTTTTCTGTCCTTGGCACATGGCCATGTCTTGTGTTCTGTAAAAAAGTGTCTTCCAAGAGCACTTCCTCCTTATTAATTAAGAAATGACATGGACAAGCCCACAACTTTCATCTCAGAGCATTTTACACAAGTGTGGCTAAGCTGCATGCTGGTACAAATAGTGACCCACAACTTTTTGACATATTTTGGGAGTTGATCATCCATAAGTTAAGTTTAGCAAGCAGGCAACCCGGTGAGTGAATAAAGCATATGAACGGTGTATACACTGTATTTCATGTATATGCAATACACCACTCACAAGCAGACATTAGTGTAAAGATGTAACGAACTACAATATGAACTGGGGTTTGCAAGGAAATGAATTTGTTCCCGCTATGTATTACTAGGTAAAAGTAATTTGCTTTGCTGAATTTCTCTCTCAAAATGTTCATGTTTTTGTTGAAACACTAAATTTTTAGTTAGTTTTTTTAAACAGCACGTGCCTTCCCCCAGTTAGTTAAGAATGGACATGTCAACATTTTGAAGAAAAGGCCTTTTTTTCTGAAAAACCTCTTAAAAATACCTAACATTTTAGCCATTCCTAATGATTTTATTGTGATCTTCACATGACATGTGCCTTTCCCCAAATGATGGAGAAGTGAGATCCCATGACTGCTCACATGAATAGCATCACAAATTCCAAATGTCAGCTGAGCAAATAGGTTGGTATTGCTGACGAATGATCCGACCTGACATCTCTCCCTAAAAAGCCTATTCTTTCAGTAGAAGATCTAAATAACTTCCATTGTTCTCATTAGATGATCCCTTTGTCTGGTAGGGGGAAGATAGGGCCTAAAAACTAATAGGTCGGCATCTACAGTTGACTCCATTCCCATGGAGTTATACCAGCTGACTATCTATCTATCTGCCATATCCCAACAACAAAAGGAAAGTTCAACAAGTTATGGACACTAGGCTAAGTCTTGGGAGATCCAGTTCAATTCTCTGGACCCTGGGAAAATCATTTTACTCTCCCTCTGACCCAGTTCTCCATTGGTAAAAAGGGACTCATTACCACAGCCCAGCCTCACGGATAAATACATCAAGAGACTGTGAAGTGCTCAGATGCTGTAAGGGGCAGGGGGGATATAAGTAGCTAAGGCAGAAAAAAAGTATTCACTCCAAAGTTCTCTCTAGTCTGCATCAAATTGATGCAAGGGCAATGAGAAGGAATAACGCATGAACTCCAAACACTTATATTATATGAGAAGAAAATAGGAGTACAGAGCAATTTTCCCATTGCAACCTTCCTGAAGCCAGTATTCATCTGCAACATGGACTGTTCAACTTGTAATGGTACTAATGGCTTATAAGCTGAGCATATGACAATGGAAGAGGCAAGGGTGAGGGCAGGGGAAATCTGACCTTCTAGCATTAACTCTGATAGGAGCACTAACTCTGTTCTGGGATGCCTGGCCATAAGCAAATTAGTAGAGCAGTGGTTTTCAAACTTCCTAAAGTCCATACCCCTATCCTAAAGACTGAAATGAAGCCAGGAAGCCTGGCCTGGCAATGATGGCACACTGTCTTCTGGCCCGTTCTGCCATGAATGCCCATCTCTTTGTGTAACCTCTGATGACCCATCATGGAACTGCAGGGCTCAGGGGAACACAGTTTGAAAACCACTGTGCTAAAGTGTAGCAACACTGTTTCACAGTGATGCAGATTTGGGGTCATTTGTCCTAAAACTGTGTGATACAAACACATACAGAGAGCTAGCGAATTAGGACAGGTGTAGTAGCTCTCTCTTTTTTTTTTTTTTTTGAATGAACTATTGCCTGCTCTCCATGTTTATGTTCACAAGATGGCTTTGCACCCATTGAAACCAAATGTTTGCAAATGGGGCACGGCCCTGAACGATAAGCCATGCGGAATGAAAAGGTAGAAATGAACATGCTGATGCTGAATCAGAAGCATATATTTTGCATAACATTGAGATGAACGATTATAAAAGTTGCCCCCATAGATTCAATTCCACATACATAAGGAAGCTATATAAAAATCTGACTTTCAAAAGCATAACTAGGGGTAGATAGGCGAGGCACCAACTCCAGGGCCTGATTTAGAAGGAGCACCAGAATGGCCCCAGTAACCCTGCAACATTACTGTTCCCACCAGCAAGCAAGCAGCTAGTGCTGCAGTAGTCATGGCCCATGCCAACATAGCAATTGCAGCAGCCCCTGTGCCCAGAAATAAGTGCTCAGTAGTACAACCAATCTCTATTTTTTGGTGGTCAGCACACCCCTGCCTCCCCTGGGCACCAACATTTCTAGTTAAACTACTGACAACATAATTTAAATGAATATGAAATACATATTCCTGCTTCATAGGAAGTCTTTAAAATAGGGGGACCAAGAGGTTAGAACCAGAATGTAAATGATTTGCTACAAAATAGTATTCCCTTGTGACAGCTTTCCTCCAAAATGACTTTCCTCTTAACCGACAGAACAGATCAGTTATTACTACTTGTAAAGCACTCCAGGGGAGCTTATAGTGGGTATATTTTTCTTGTAAGGGACTGACTACAGAGAGAACACATCTCCTTATGTAGTCCATGTAAAAGCAAAAGGTTGATGTAAATCATGGGACTTTCTTCTTTTTCTGTTGCAAAGACCCACAAATTAATCTTGCCTGAGGAAAAAACCGATTTCATAAAAACAGTATGATTTCCTCATTGAAGGCTGAATTGTTTTTCTGAGATAAGCAGTCTCCATGAAATGTGTAAAACTCTTTGCAAACAAGATCCTGGCCACTTATTTTAAGTCAAAATTTATTTATTTTTCTCTGAGTTTTGGAGACTGCCTCCAAAAGACCTGAATTATGCAGAATACAATTACATATGGGATCACCAAACTTTGGGCAAGTTTGAATTCAGCTCCAAAGTTTGAATTATAAGCATTTGAAAGAAGGATGTGGACAGATTGGAAAGAGACCAGTACAGAGCAACAAAAACAATATGGAGCCTAGGAAGCAAGACTTACAAGGAAAGGCTGAAAGAGCTAGAGCTATTTAGTCTAAAAAAGAGAAGACTGATGGGAGATTTGATAACAGTCTTCAAATACCTGAAGGGGGATTATGGAGAGGATGGAGATGGACTTTTCTTTGTGTCCACAGGGGATAGGATTAGGAGGAATGGACTCAGTCTGCATGAGAGAGAATTTAGGTTGGAAGAATTTTCTGACTATGAGGGCAGTCAAGCATTAAATAGGTTACCTAGAAAAGTTGCACAATCTCCACCCTTGGAAAATTTCAAGAGCGGATAAGACAAACACTTGGCTGGGATGGTTTAATTCAGGATGATCCTGCCTTGAGCAGGTGGCTGGATGAGATGACCTCATGAGGTCCCTTCCAGGCTTACATACCTATGATCGTAAAGGGGGTCAGATAGAACCAGTTTCTTCAACACCTCAGTGGAACTATCGTCCATTGGAATATGCAATTTGATCAAGATCAAAACATTTAAAGAAATTGTATCAGTAAAATTTCATTTTGGAAGAAAACCAAGAAAACAGTTCTATCAATATCCAAACATCTTGTTTTACCATTTTTGAAATAAAATATTCTTGACTCTTGATATTGATTCTTGTCTTTTGGAATGACTTTCGCAGCATTTTGTGGGGGGGGGGGAATACTTTCACTATCTGTCACAGAATACATGCAGGAGTTTGAACTTATCCTGTGTTTACAATTTAACCCCTTCTGTTCAGCATATCTTCACATGAGAAAAAGTAATTTTGAACCAGTGAAGTGACTCTCTCTGGGCATGTCTATACATGTAATTAATTTGAATGTATACACTCTGGCACAGTTCACACTGGAGTTTATTGCTCCAAGGCACCATGTTTGAACATGCACCTGGGACTGCAGCACGTTGAGCCAGGTTGGAGCAGCCCTGGCTGAGCTCAGCCTGCCAGTGAGGGCTCAGCCTGCCAGCCTGGGGTTGCTCCAGCCCAGCTCAATATGCTGCAGATGGACTGGCTAGGGCACAAGGGTACTTTGGTATGGATTAGCTGGAAGGCAGCCTCTGCACTGAACAGCTATCATGCCCTAGCCAGCCCCACCAGCATCTACACATGTGTTGCTGCACAGTAAGTAACTCCACTGTAGGATAGTACTTGTGTTTAGAGGGGCTGAATGGAAGTTGGTCTTTTTAATCTTATTTCGTAAAATTCCACTAGCAAAGTTGGGAAGTAAAGAAAAGGATTGTGGGGTTGGAGTTGCAAACAGTAAATGTAGTTGGAAGAGTGGCTGAAAAAGAGGGCTCAGTGGTGTGGGGAGCAAGTAAGTGGCATAACAAGTATGAGGGAAACCAAAGGAGCATGCATATGCCCACCGAGATATGTTGCTGAGAGTGAAGCTGGACCTTGGTTTACCTCTGTGTGGAGAAGGGTTGTGTGATGGTGTTTACATGAGCTACAATGGCTTGATTGACAACTTTGCCAGGCTGTTCTAACCATATTGTGTGCACAGGAATTTCCAGTGATAGAACAAATGCTGGAAACATGCCTCGAACAGATTTCACTCACAAATAGATCCCTGGCTCTCTCACTGCTGGAAAATGACAGTGGTGTGGATTCTTACTATTTGATTCCTCCGTCACATTGTCTGTTCTCAGGTCACCTGTCCATTTTCCCATGGGTTGGTTACTCCAAAGTAGAAATCACCCAACATCACTTTAATAAATTGGGTGTGAATGACAGTGCAAAGTCTGACTCAGTATGTCCTCACATGTCACAGATCCAGGAATGGGGCAAGAAGCATATAGCCACAGCCCTCTTTGATTGTGCCACACATGTGCAGTGAGCTCTGAGCTCACTGCCTGGCCACCACGGGTTCCAGCTGGACCTCTGCATGCACACTGAGCTCTGTGAGCTCACCAGCTGGTTTGCACAAGCTTTGGCCAGAGCCCCCACTTTTGTGCGGCTCCAGAGCCCATGATGCAAATGTCACCACCTTCCTTCTCCCCTGCTGCTATATTCAGTAGTAGGGTGGGGGAGAGGAGGACTGGGGACAGCAAACAAAACACACTGGTGCCTCCTCCCCACCCCCCCACCAGATCCCCACTTGGCCCCCAGTTAAACAGGTGTAACACTAAAATACAACCATTGGTATCTAGATACTATGATGAGTGACATACTTGAGAACAGACAGATTAGACTAGATGGACAAACTCCAAAGAAGTTAGTTCAGGTTTATACAGGTGTAAGTGAGATCAGAATTGGCCTTCAGTCTGTGGAAAAAATCATCAGTTTATGAAGGGAAATTTATGTGCATGGAAACATGCCTATCCTTAATAAAGCACATGTAAAATATTCAAAACATGGACAGACCAGCAATGTCAGGCAGTTTTGGTCCATGCTATCATCTCTCCGATGTATAAATCTGTAAGAGCTTAGTAATCACTTGCATCACCTACTCTATTCAATACGTTGGGAAAATCTCCATTTAATTTGACGTTTCCCCCTTACCTGAATTAATTAAATAAAAAGAAAGAAACAAAAAAATATAAGAGGACAGTTTCAACTGAGCGGCATACCAAATGAAGATAACTACTGACAACAAGGACTGAACATGGGCTCATTGTAAGACTAACAAACGCCACTCCTTCCAGTCTTCACAGTGACCTGGCAAGTGCACTTCTGGGTAACAAACCATTGTTGGAGGGAAATACCTACGGTGTGGATTCTATAGCTATTGTGGGATTTGGCCTAGAATGCAAAGTTGATAATGAAAAATACTGTTACCTGGTTTTCATCCATACGCCAGCTCCTGCTCATGAAATGCAAAGCAAAGGATAGAGACAGAGAAAACAGAAGGGTTGCTCCTAACTTGGCAGAGAGATAAAATGGACAGACTGAAAAAGGTCTTTATCATTTCTATGATTCTGGGCTCAGCCACAGTTAGTATTTCAGTGTCCACAAAGCCCATGGTCATATGCCCTTCCTTATTTTGTGGACCTCTATAATGCCCAAGTTACTCGCTGCTTTTATTTTAAATCATGACATTTCTGCCCCTGTCTCTGTTTATGGAGGCCCCTGTGGTTCAGTGGTAGATTCCTCCTCTGTCACACAGCAGACCTGGGTTCAATTCCTGGATGCTTATACAACTATAGCCATGGAGGCACCAGATGTCTGGACTCAAGCTAGCCTTTGAATTCTGTCTCAGTTGCCTTAAGCGGGGATGGAAGGTCTAGGCAGTCTCTACTCTTCCATACTCCTGCCTAGGCATATGCATCGAAGGTCTGGGTGACCTCTCATGCATACACCATGATTTGGAAGGATCGATGGTTGCCAAACCACCTCTCCTTGCTCATAAATAGTTTGAGTTCATAAACGGAAAGGTGTCATTACTTACAACCTTTTTTAATAAAGGCCATAAGTAATTCACAGTCCTCACCGTCAAAGCTCCAGTATGCTCCCAGAACTGGAAGCCCCAATCAGGTGACTGGCAGTTCCAGCCATGGGAGCACATGAGAGCCCTCCAAGGCTCCAGTGAGCTCCCAGGGCTGGGAGCTCCAGTTAGCTGATTGTGGCTGGTTCCTATCACACCTTAAACTGAATGTGTGGCCAGCACCAAAGTTATTACACACATTTTGTGCAACGACTTTATGACTTATTCCCTGTTTTATTCTGCCATTACTTTCATGAATATGTGGCCAGTTTATTACTTAAGATTTAATTAACTGGTTAATCATGTCTTGAGCGTAACATCTGCCAGGGGCCTGACAAAGTCAGGGCAAAGTAGATCAGTAGCATGTTGGCAGTGTACTGAACTAAGCACAAAAGAAAGAGCCAGCATTTTAATATTGGCTCCAATACCAATTATTAGTAAACTAATTTTAGCTAAGACCTTCCAAGGAGCCTCAGGGAACTCAATACCCATTGAGACTCAGCAAAGCTTGAGAACCTAACTTGTTCAGCTACTTTTAAAATTTCAGCTTTTACCTGTCTGAGCTTCCTCTTCTGTGAAATGGGGTAACAGAATTCTTGGGAGGTAGGTTTCATTATGGCAGTTACTTAGTGAATATTTGTAAAGCACTCTATCTGATAACAGTTACTGGAAGGGACATAGCTTTCCAAGCCCTCATCCCACTGCCCTTGCCCTTTAAGTAATAATAAACCATAATATAATATACAAGTTAATGAGTACATAGACATTAATACCAGATACTGATGGGATTCTGCATGACAATAATATGCTCAAGATCATGAATACTCCGCAGTATGATGGACTTACTGTCTGCAGCTAAGCTTCCTGCAGAGTTAACCCACTGAGATAAATTGGAATAGGCCACTCTTCTTATAGCTATTGTTCTAAGCTGCCTGTAGATTCATACGTTTCTGCATAATATGTCATACTTGCTCCCATTTAAGAGATTTGCTTTGCAAACTAAATTCATTAAAAAAAAAGAAGAAAGATTTAAATGTGTGGCATATTCTACTGAATCACAGGATTCAGATCATCTACTAACAAATGGTGGATAGGCATCCATTCTTATCCTTATGTATCATTTCATCATCTTCTGCAGTCTTTAACAGTGTCAATAATGCTGCTGTCCTGCCTAAGTTGGTGATATGGGTCCACAGTACTGCTTTAAAATGGTTTAAGCCCTTCTAGGAGGGATATATGGAAAGACCCTACTTATGCAGTCCCACAAAGGCTAATGTACTTCCCAGCTAAATTTAACTTCTACACACAAACACTAGTTAAAACACAGTCAGACACCATGCAGTCAAATACTGGTGAGTTGAAGATGATACACATACAGCCAGTGATCTACAACGGATGCCACATGCAATGATAACACTACCACCAAGATGGCTTGGAACATATCTCCTGGATGAAGAACTACTGGGTGAAACTGAAACCAAGCAAGACAGAAGCCTGATGTTAATGGGAGAAGAAAGCGCAGTGAGGAATCTGGCACTACAGTGAACTCTTCTTTTGTTCAGGTTGTACTCCCACAACCAGTTAATTTAGTTCATAGGTCAGGAGCACTCTTGGATTTGCTGCTGACACTGAGCTCTTGCATGTAGCAGCCAATATGAGTAATGCTTCTCAGGTGAACAATGACCTGTCCTCAGTAATACATACTTTTGTCACCTCTTATCTTGACTACAGCAATGCAGTATACTTGGACACAAAACCATTAACCCTAAAGGAAACTCCTGTTTGTACAGAATGCTACAGCACATTTCCTCACTAACATGGTTTGGTGAGAGCAATCCAGCTTGTCCTCCATCGTCTAAAATGACATCCCATATGATATCTTATCAAGATCGAGGTCACTCAGCGGCTCTTCCTCAGCATAAGGCCTATAGTTTTAAAGCTCAAAATGATGACCATGGAAGATGCCTCAACTCCACAAGCACAATACAACTTTTTACTACAAGAGTAAAGTATCTCTGTACAAGAGACAGCTTTCCTTAAGGGCTGGCATGAGACTGTTGAATGAATTCCCAGAAGAACTAAGTATTTTCACTAACATCAACACTTTCTGCTCCCAGTGCAAGGTATGCTCCTTTCACTTTACCATCCCCTAGGCATATACATTACTGAGCACACTTAAAAACTGAAAGGAAAAAGCAAAAACAAAACAAAAACCAATACACTTTACATACAGTTCTCCCCTCTGGGAAGAGGATACATGGAAGAACATGTGATAGATGTTAGTTGCATCACATAAGGAATTACTTACTGGAAGTGCTCTGATACTTTGGTGATGAGGTCTATAAGAAAACTAGAATAGAATAGTCCTGGGTATGCAAAGAGCAAAACAGGAGTTTTTTGGGACAAAACTGGATAATAGTGTAAACTTAAAAGTAAAACAGTTAACATTATTCCTCTGTGAGGCTCTCGCCCCTCTCGCCACACAGTTTATCGGGGTTTGCCCCTCCCCTCAACTCGCCTGCCACAACTTGGATGTTAAACGCACTTAAAGAGGGGTCTACAGTGGAGATCTTAGCATGGATGGGGCCTCCCGTTAGACGGTGGTACTCACGGTCGTTCGATGCAGTGTTCCACGGGGCTCCGCCTCCCCTACACCCCGTCCACACATCAGCCATTGGATGATGCGTTACAGATGTTTCCTGGCCTCGTATGATGGCCTCAGACCGGTTCCAGGGTTCCAGTCACTCTCCCTCCCTTCTGGAGGGAGCTGTGACAGGGGGCCTCCTGGGGCCGAGCTCTTCGTGGCCCGCCCACCTGTCACCGTGACAGGAGGCCTACTCAGGGCCGAGCTCTTCATGGCCCGCCCACCTGTCTCTGGGCAACCACCCGCTTATCTCGCCCGCCACACCTTTGATGATAATTGATTCATTAAGATGTCAATTAAGCGGGAGGCTACCCATTGTAATGCCCCGATGCCAGGGGGCGCTCTGCGGCTCCAACCTCCCC
>NW_005842229.1:1004235-1008147 GCF_000455745.1 Alligator sinensis
TCCTTTTTTGTAGCCAATGGGGTATGGTGGGGCAGGTCCCTCTGCCTGCCTCACAACTCTTTATTTCCCTTCCCTCTGCACTCATGATCCCTGCCCCCAGCCTGGCACTGGGAGTTGGGCTCACCTAGCCAGATGACCCTAAATCTGCCTTCTCAACCAAAGGGGGGCTGGTGCCATGAAAATGGCAGCTCCTGCCATGATTGGGCCATGACATTCGCAAGCTGGGTGTGAGGCTTGCACCCCTCTTGCCGCTCAGTTCGACACGGTGTTCCACGGGGCTCCACCTCCCCTACACCCCGTCCACATGCCAGCCATTGGATGATGCGTTACAGATGTTTTCTGGCCTCGTATGACGGCCTCAGACCGGTTCCGGGGTTCCGGTCACTCTCCCTCCCTTCTGGAGGGAGCTTTCCTTCTCTCTCTCTCTCTCTCTCTCTCTCTCTCTCTCTCTCTCTCTCTCTCTCTCTCTCTCTCTCTCTCTCTCTCTCTCTCTCTCTCTCTCTCTCTCTCTCTCTCTCTCTCTCTCTCTCTCTCTCTCTCTCTCTCTCTCTCTCTCTCTCTCTCTCTCTCTCTCTCTCTCTCTCTCTCTCTCTCTCTCTCTCTCTCTCTCTCTCTCTCTCTCTCTCTCTCTCTCTCTCTCTCTCTTTTTATAGAAAATATTCCTCCAGGTCAGGAGGAGCTGCAGGGTTATCCCCCTTATTCCAGCTCCCTCCCAGATTCTCAGCTGTTTCCTCTCCCTTACCACAAGCAGTGAGCTCCCTTGCCCCCTGAGTGCAAGCTCCTTCAGGTGTGTGCAAGAGTGCCTCCCCCTGCTCTCCTTGTCTGCCTCCTGCTCTGCCTCCCGCAGGAGGCTTAAAGCCCTTCCCTGGGCTGCCTGCTAGAGCCTCATAAGCTGTGTTGCTTCCTCTCCATGCCAGAGCTCGCCTCACGAGCTGCCAGCATGTGCTCACTCTCTCCGGCTCTCCCCCCGTCCCTGCTCCGACAGGGTTTTTAAATCTGCCCGCAGCGGCTGATACAGCCGTTGGGATTGGCTCAGCTGTCCCCCTCGCCGGGAACAGCTGATGCCACAGCCTGCATAATGCCGGTTCGCATGGCTACGGCTGCGGCTGCGAACGCGGCTCCTGCTCCTGCTGCTCTCCAGGAGGTGCGTACGCCCCTCAGGGGGTTTGCTCCCGGGGTCTGGGGTCTGCGGGCTCTCTTCTCTCCCCCTTGAGAGCCTGTGGGGGCACCTCATCGCCACATCCTCTGAACTGGTGAGACAAAAATTGAAGGGAGTCAACTGAGAAGAAGGCTTTACTCCCATTTCTGATTAAAGAATGCACCCATGTGCCTTGGCACTCCCATTCTGATATTATATCTCCCCCTTAGAGGGGAAATACACAAGGTTCAAAACATCCTGAACATATTGGAAGTTCATTTTGTAGTGCTATATGGCCTCAAGCTTCCTATGCCTACTCACTTGAGAGATTTCTGTTCCTAAGTCCGGAAGTGTTGTAAATATGAGTTACTTTTAAAAGTTATGCAATCTGGGTATATTAAATAAAGCTGATGGCAGCACTTCAGTGAATGCCCCGCCCCCCCCCCCCCCCCCCGCACTTCAGTGAATGCCCCGCCCCCCCCCCCCAGCTCAACTTGTGCCATTTACAATGCAACTTTGAATAATAAATAACGTTAAGGGGGGGGTTGCCTCCCCTCAGCTTATATATTATTATTATTATCCTCAGTAAAATGTTAAAATTAAAACTATATGAAAACATATAAAAAGTATAATATATACTATATATAAAAGTAAATATATGAGAAAGTATTTCAATCTGAACATCAGGGTCATGTTTTCTTGAATTAATTGAAACCAACAAGCATCTCAAAACAGCCAAGATTAATGGAAGATATATTGTAGTAGGCAGAAGTTCTCTCTTTTTTCTTTTTAAACTATTGCTCTCATGATTCCATTATTTCTGCTGATGAAAATGGAGTCAGTTGTGTAAGCTTTCAGTATCCAAATCTGCGATAGAGTCAGCTGTTTTTGTATTACCAGCTACCTAGGATCTTAGCCAAGCTTTCAGATTGTCAAAGTAAACCTAACATGATATTGAATGGGAGATGGCCATTCATTTGGGGAAAATTGTTCAGTCTCTCAGTGCAGTAAGCACAGTAGAAAAAATAGATCATGTTATTACAAAGTCAGTTATACTGTTTGGGTTGAAGACTTTTACGTGGGGGGTGATGAGCCTCAATACTAGGTTCAAAGCTTTAGTGAATTTGGTTAAATAAAGTAATTTGCTCATGTATGGATAGGGTAGAGGCCTCTGATCTATCCCTTCTTTTTTTTTTTTCACTGGGATTCCACATGGGGTAGAGTCTTTTAAGAGCTACCAATTAAAAGCAACCTACATGTAGAAAGCATTATATTAGCTGTGGTTATGAAAGGCCTTTAGGAAGTATTTGTTATGGTGTTTTAGATGACCTGACTTCTATGAGGACAGGCTGTAAACCACTTGGCAGGAATCCCCACAGCTGTACACCAGCAGTTACCTAACTACTGAGGAATTTATAAGGTAGCCCATGGTATCTGAGTGCTTTCCACAATAAACACACAAACATTTCATTCTCTTCCAGCCCTGCTGGCAGGAACAAGCTCATTTGAGGAATCCTTTGTAAAATAAGGCACGAGGATACTGATGTAAGTAAAAGGATTACTGCACCAACAGCTTAGTCTGAGATGGGTTCCACATTAAGCACTGGATGGGGCAAGGGTAGGGATCAATTTATTGTATTTGGGTTTGTGCTCTGTAGCTTGTTCTGGCTCTTGTTAATAGTCTTTGCCTTGTCATTTTTTTCCAGTGGTACATAGCTGTCACGCGAGGTCATCATTGTGAAGAAGAGGCTATCTGGCAGGTGGTTAGGACCAATACCACGCAGGATTAGACAGACCATTGTCATCTGTTCCTCTCATCTCACCTGGGATCTAAACTTTAAAGTGCTAGACACTGGAATTATTAGAGACCCTGTCTTTCAGTTCATGTTGTTTAAGGCAAGATCAGTGGGGCACGAAGTTTCTACCATCCACATTTTAATAATAGATGAACCCCCACAGCTTTGCATATAACCAAGTCCATGGCTGGTCCTTTGTTTACTCAACTCTCTCCAGATGGCTATTTGGTGTGGTCCAAACTGAGAATGGATAGGAAACATTGCTGTCTGTATCCAATTTCAAATGCAGGAAACTTTCAGCTCCAAGCTTGTATTTATTTGAGTGCATTCATCTAGATACAAGCTAGTAACAGGAATGATTAGGAGCACAAGCTGACCCCACTGCAGCTATAAATTCTCAGCCAAACTGGCTTAGTTATTGTCTGATCAGGCATAGATCAGGTTGCCAAGGATTATTGTTCTGGGCAACTCATGTCCATGCGCACAACAGCATTTTTGGGGCACCTCCTACATTATCTTTTTTTTCCAAAAGGCTTCTATCTGTACACATGGATGTATACCAGATCTTGTATTGAACTGGATTGCCTTCATCATGATCAGACCACTTCTTCCTATGGCTGTGTATCACTCTTGCTTTGGATGGGGTAGAAACCCTTCTTTATGTTTCACCCAAGAAGAGCAAATGACCTCAGAATTTACTACAAGAAAATATACTGCATCCACTGCCTCACTCTACCATTAGGTTTTGAAATGGTAACATCTAATCATTCTCTTTCCTAGGTCAACCTCATACAGAACTCACTTCTAAAAGAAGTACTGCTCCTGCAGGCATTGCTGGGGAGAAAGGTCATGTTACAGAGACTTGCCAAAATAATTATCCTTAAAATAAGCCTTATTGTAATTAAATCACAATTCAAACGTGTAGCATAAACTGGACTGAACCCTTATTTGAATTATAGCACAAATATCTGAAGTTCA
>NW_005842229.1:1008178-1025048 GCF_000455745.1 Alligator sinensis
GCAGGTCCTTATTATGATTCAGAAGCAAGTTCAAAACCTGGTTTGGTCCAGTCTATGGTATTGTTTTAACTGTAAAATGGAAATACCATGGTTTAAACCTGTGGTGCTCAATCAATTGACACTGCAGGCCAGGGAAGTGGCACAGGGCCTGTCCACAGGCTGGCTGGAGGCCCATGTGCCAGGGTCAGGCTGCAGGGCCTGACAATGCCCCCTCCCTGCCCCACATGCCAGGATTGGGCTCTGGGGGCCTGGCATTTCCCCCTCTTGCTGAAATTGAGTCCTGAGGGCCCAGTACTGCCTTCTCCTACACCTATGTGCCAGGATTGGACCCCAGGGGCCTGGTGCCACACACTTCTGCCCCCACATGCTGGTATTGGACCCTGGGGACCCAACACTGGGCCCCCATACTATGACTGGGCCCTGGGGCCCAGCACTGGCCCACCCCTCCCCTATGTGCTGGGATTGGACCTCAGGGCTCTGGCTCCCATGCCTCCTGGCCTGCCACACCATGATTGGGCCCTGGGGTCCAGCGCCACCCCTGCCAAGCCCTGTATATTGGGTTCTGGCACCTGATCCATCACGCCAGGTTTGGGGCTCCCCAGGGGTCTGGAACTTAGGTAGCAGGGGAGCGGTGTCACCACTTCCCCCACTGCCAAATTTCCAGACCTGTGGGGAGGCCTGTGGCCCAGATGACACCACCATGAGCTGGATCTGGCCTGTGGGCCAGGGGCTGAGCATCCCTGGTTTAAACTGGTCACCATACACTCAGGGTTTTTGTATATACACATGTATGCACATATTTGTTTACATTTATATATATATATATATATATATAAACTCAGAAAAGACACATTGTTAACAGGCCATTAATCGACCAATCCCTATGGAGGAAAAGATCCAACAAAGGGCCAAATGCTTCTAACAGTTTTTCTTACAGGCTGTTAGATGACTGATATGGTACAACCTACCTTAATTAGCCCAGATGTCAGAGTTATTTGTGTAACATAATGAAGGCTGTAAAAATGGCTGCACAATTTGCTGTTACATCACAAAGATATACAACCTCCAAGGAAAATAGCAGATGCCCTGATAAGCTTCATTTAGAACTAGGTAGAAAAGAAATGGAAGGGAGAAATAGGCAACACACTGCACTGGCTGGGGAATGGATAATGTCTGCCTTGCATAATGGCATGCAGTGTAGACCTCCCAAAAGCTCTCTGAACTGCAGTTCCTGTGAAAACATTTTAAATGTATCAAGTGCACATGGCTAGAGGTTGTCCTCAACTGGCAGACAGACTCAGTTGCAGAAACCAAGTAAGACAGTATCTGTACTACCCAATGCAAACATAGTTGGCACTGTGGCATCCCACTGGACAACACTGGATGTGGGTTTATTGTGGTGCTGGAGTACAACCTGTGCTCAGAGCAGTGTGAGGACTTTCTCATTTTTTTCTTGATTTATGTTTAATAGGCCTAAGCCATAGAGTTTGGATTCAGGATTTACCAAATTTGGCATGTTCAGATTCATTGTTTTGGCAGATCCCAAAATGCATTGCAGAATGTCTGTCCTATTTGCTGTCTGCAAAAACAAAACCCAGTTCAATTAGTTTATATAGTGCTTGCCTAGTTCCCTCCCTAGGTATCCTAAAGTACATACTGATCCCCTCCAAAGAATATTTTTTGTCAGAGGAGCTCAGAACAGGCAGAACTTCAGTTTCTTTCAGACAAAGCAGAACAGGGGGAAAGTGGCATATGGCTGGAAGGAGATAGTAGAATCTCACTCCATTTGCACTTCAGAATGTGACCTCCCTTCTGCAGACTGTTGGACATTCCCCAAAGAGACTGTCAACCATAAGGTCTGGATAGAAATCCTCTTTGGGAACCACCTCAATCCTAACTCACAGAGCTACAATTTGCAGTGAAGCAAATGTGATAAATATTGGATAAATGGTAAGATGGCCTTAGTATAAAGTGCACTTAGGATGCCCAGCTGCTACCTCTACTGTAAAATGCAAAGCATCTGTTCACAGGGAATTAACTATTTCTATGCTATGATATAACAGAGTAGTGCCTTACATTCCTGGTATCAGGCAATGCCTATAGTTTACTGCATAAGGAGAAGTCTGATATAGCATTCAGACAAAAGGGAGTGATTTGTACTAGTCACTATATATATGCAACATTAGAAGTCATATTATCCTCACTAAAATCAAAGTTAACACTAGAACGGTAAAGTGATAGAGCCATGTTAATGAAAGGACGTCAACAATACTGGTAATTATTTTTTAATTCTCCATTGTGTCAGGAAACTGCCAGTTGTTCAGAACAAAATACCTATCCAGTTTGTTTCTCAAATGGAAATCAGTAGCAGATACATTTAGAACAAATCAGGGAAAATAGTAGTTCTACCCAACATGTGGCTAACCTATAAAATTCTCCATCACAGAAGAGAAGTGCAGGCATTATTTTATTTATTGTGTATTGCATGCAGATTTCACTTTTTCTTTGTTTGCTTTAAAGAGATGGACCCAAGCTGTGAAGCTTGGCTCCATGTCTAGGTTTAGTCAAACTCATCATCCACTTGCTGACCCAGATTTTTAGAGCTGTCTAGATCCAGGGTTTCATTTTGGATATTAAGAAATGAGGCCAGCTGATAAATTCAGAGCCAAGTCTAGATTGTGAACCATCTTAAAGTTTAAGTGGAAGAAATTGGAGGTCTGGGCAATGCTTTCCCTCTTGTAGTTTATTGTATTGCTTTTTCAACAGCAAATGACAATAGAAAAAATACAATTTATAACCCTCTCTACATGTTGTAACTCGATTAAATTCATAGATAATGATAAGATTATTATTAAGGGGTCTGTTCTTACTGATTTTCAATCAATAGGAGGTGAAGGAATACTGAATTAAAATATCACATACAAATTTTTGTATTAGTTCCTTGCATTTTCAGTGCTTGATAAGGAAAAATTACTTCAATGGCATATAATTAAATATTTGCAAAATGTAACAATGAATAATAAAATAATCAACAACACATGCCACCATAACAACCTCTCCCTATCAGAGAGAAGGACCATAGACTCTCTAAGATCTAACCACCAAATTGGAATAAAACCAGCAGATAAAGAGAGAGTCATAGTCATCCTTAACTGTGAAGACTACATAAAAGAAGCCAACAGACAACTCTCTGACACCAGCTGCAACAAAAAACTACAGGAAGATCCTACTCCCCTTTTCACTTTGAAACTCAAAACTACCATCAAATCATTTCCATCAGAAGTACTAGAAAAAATACCGACCTTGATCCCCACACTACCAAACCCAGGAACTTTTTCCATGATCCCCAAAATCCACAAACAGGGAACCCTGGCAGACCTATTATATCCAACCATGGAACCCTAACTGAGGAAATATCAGGTTTCATCAAATCAATCCTAAAACTGCTTGTCATCTAAAAAGTAAGTTTCTTCCAAGAGACTACAGACTTGGTATGAAAACTTAAAAACATTGACCACCTCCCCAGCAACACCCTCCTAGCCACCATGGATGTTACCAACTTATATACCAACATCCCACGCCAGGATGGCATCCAAGCCTGCCTTATATACCAGAAGAGCAAGATGACATCTCAGAGTACAGACCCAAACTTTATAACACTTCACCCTCGCATACAACAACTTCACTTTCAATAACCATGGACACTTCCTCCAGACCATGGGCATAGCTATAGGCACCAAAATGGCCCCACAGTATGCCAACCTTCTTATGAGCCATCTGGAAGAAGAATTCCTCAATGACTGCACCATCAAACACTTGCTATACTTAGGATATATCAATGACATCATCATCATTTAGACTGAAAACCTGCAATCTCTAATTGATTTTCAGCAAAAATTCAACAATCATCACCCCTCCATCAGACTATGTTTTGCGTACTCCAGCACCAACATCTCCTTTTTAGACATGATGAGTGTTATCCAGAATGGTAAAATACAGACCACAACATACAAGAAACCCACAAACCAACATACATATCTGCACAGAACCAGCAATCACCCTAAACCAGGGGTTCCCAAAGTTTTTATGCCTCAGCCTGGAAAACCACGGCCTGGAAGTGGCCGTGGCCCGGAAAACCATGGCCCAGCAGTCACAGCTGACTGTGGCTAGAATTTCCAGTTGGAAGACAGATAAGGATACCCCCACACTCCGGGTGGGGGGTGAGCCAAACACTGCACTACCGCGGGCCCTGTAGAAGGTGCTGCAGACTGGCAGCCAACCTGTCACAGCCCAACTCGGGGGGACATGGTGGCTGCCTATAAGTACATAAGGGGTGTACACCAGGATCTGGGGGAACATCTGTTCACCAGAGCACCCCAAGGGATGACAAGGTCAAACAGTCACAAACTCCTCCAAGACCGTTTCAGGCTAGACATAAGGAAAAACTTCTTTACTGTCCAAGCTCCCAAGGCCTGGAATAGACTCTTTCCAGAGGTGGTTCAAGCACCTACTTTGGACTCCTTTAAGAAACATTTGGACTTTTATCTTGCTGGGATCCTTTGACCCTAGCTGACTTCCTGCCCCTGGGGCAGAGGGCTGGACTCGATGATCTTCCAAGGTCCCTTCCAGCCCTAATGTCTATGAAACCTATGAACCTTGTCTGTCTATGTCCTTAAACCAACATGGCTACAACCTATATCCCTATATATTTTCAAAATGTAATTTCAAAACGTATACTTGGCATCCATAAGGTCTAAGCATGTTCTAAGTGTGCGGGCCGGGAGCGACCCGAGCCCTTTTCCGTGCTGCACGCGGGCTGTGGCCAGCAGCCCGGGCACGCTGGATCAGAGAGGGAGGGCAACGAGCTGGAATTAGGCACAAATGCTTAGCGGTAGTTTTAAAGATTGTTTACTTACACCGAGATGGCAGTGGTGTAGGCTGGAAAACTTGATTGAGTTGTAGTTACAGACACAGACAACACGGACGATCACGTGGAGTTTGCTAGGCTCCACGGAACAGAGCTCCGGATGCTCTGGGTGAACGCGCCACCAAAATCGAAATTGGAGATACGTCTTATAAAATTTGCGATCAAAGACGGGAAGAGGTGGGCGATGGATCAGGTCGCCAAGCTCCTCTGAATCTCACACAGGGTCTCTATTACCCTGCCGTGTATCCAGAGTCCCCACGAGATGGATGTGGAGTCCTCTTCGGCTTGGGCGGAAACTGCTCAAGCCTCTTATACGGCTAACAGGCCAATCGTTAGCCAGCTGCAACCTGGCGGGGATAATTCTGGTGCCGAAGCACACACAAAATCATGCCTTTGGGTCATGACACTAAGATCTAGGATTTTGAAAAGCAGGGTACAGATGGTGTGGTACATCGGTACATGTAACACAACATGCATTATTCTCCAGCTGAAGAGAAACTAAAAGCTTTACTAGTATGCTAGGGGCTAGCATTATATTATTCAGTTTAAGATCAAAGCAAAAACAAATATAACTATTGGAATGTGCATTTATTTGCTAGATTATATATATAAAGGGTTTTTTTAGCCCCCCCCCCCCGATAGTTAAAATAATTTAAAAAAAAATAACAGCAAAAAATAGTCAAAATATAAGATATGGTCTCATTAGTCCTGTAATCATTATAGTTAAATGTGCATCTCTTATTCAGGTTCATTAAACAAAATATAGCCATCTCAAGTATCTTGACAGTGCCACCAGTACTTCACTGTTAGTCATTTCTACCTCTGTGTTAATATCGCCACACCTAAGGTAAAGTTTTTAGCTAAAACTAAAAACAGTCTGCTAGGCTGTGAAACGGAAAAGATACATTACCAGGAAAGACTAACAGACATCAAAATTGTAGAAGAAAAGATAGTTTGAATAGTGGAGCATTAAGACCATTAGAAAGGAAAGAATGTCATTAACACCTGTGGAGTTGAGATCAGTAGGAATGAGAGAAATGACAATAAGCCATGAAGTCAATTGACTCTCTGAATAGAAATGCTGCTACCTCTCCCAGGCAGTAGGTTTTAAGCTTTGGGTGGAAGAGGAATCAAAGGCAGGTGTGACTACCACTGCACCTCCCCTAGATCTGCCTCTGGGTCTGAGTGTTTTCATAGGGCTCTGTCCTACCAAGACTGAACAGAATTTTGGGCCTTAGCACATTCACTTGCAACAGTTGCAAATCTTTGGAATGTAGCCACCTATTAACATGAGTATGTGTTTGAAGATAACTCTCTCCTGAAAAGGGAACAACTTTTCAAGGCCTGGAGGGCACTTAACACTTGCTAAACTATCTATGAATGTGTGTCTACTTGCATTTCACTTGCAAATGTGTGACACCCCTGATATGCCTGTTAATTTCAACAGTTTTCCTTCCTTTCAGACAGTAGGTTGACAGTTCAAGTCCCAGTCCTTCAGGTCTCATCAGCCTGTTTTAGCCAACGTAGGTCCTCATGGAATAATAGACGTAGGTTAGAGAGAGGTATTCATTTCCAGGGTAAATTTCTGAGATCTTTGTAGTGTTCAAGCCTTTGGCCAGCCCCTCTCCACTGCAGAGAAACTAAGGCTGAGCTCTGGCCTCAGGGAAAGCCCCTCTGTGCCTTCCTCAGACCAGGATCACTCTGATCTGGGGATGGCATGGGGGGGGGGGGAGGGGGTAACAGGAGCTTGTCTCTTTCTAGTCCAAGTAAGAGTGGAGCTGCAAGGGAACGCCACCCCCCTTGCCCTCATGTTTTCCCTGAACCAGGGTACCCTGCTTTTGTGGAAGGGGTGAGAGACAGAAGCAGCTTGACTTGTCTCAGCCCCAGAATGAGCTGAGCCCCAGGGAAATGCCCCCTGTGCCTTCCACAAACAGGGTACAGATATTCAAGTTCGTGCAGAAGATGAGAACATAAATGTAATGCTTGCCCATATCTATGATAGACCAGGCTTCAGCTGGAGGCAATCAGTAAGCTCCACCAACTTGCACAAAATTACAGTAAATTACAGCTGATGACCCAATTGCTACCTAAATCTGACACCCACAAGGAACGGTGACCAGAATATTGATTCTGTCTTTAACCTCCAAACAAAGGCCCCTTCTACTTAAGTGAATGAAGAATTTTTTTTTTAAGTGGCAGCAGTTGTAGGTTCTTAGCCTTCCCATAGACCAGGAAAAAAAGGAGGATTTCTCAAAGAAACCAGAGACAAGCACATTCCAAGATGGATGTGGACTGATGTAACATTTTCAATGAGCAATCAACACTAGACAAGTGTAAAATAGTCACAAAAACAGTCAGTGCAAACCCCTAAACCAGGATAGCGTCACCAAATCTGGTGAAGAATTGCCCCAGAAAGAATCAGGGATAAGACTCCACTGATGTAAGTTACATTAATTTAGCTGTTGCCTGTCAACATCCATCCAGGGGCAGTCTTTTGCTAGAAGCAAACAGACTATTGCTTCTCCACAGACCATGTAGCAGCAAGATGCCATAACAGGTGTCTACAGTGTGAACTGCCTTGAGATAGTCAGGAATAAGCAGGTGCACAACTAAGCTGTTATTGACAGCACTATAGAAAATGTGGTAAATTATGCAACAGGTTGTGTCCGTCTGTCCATGCCCTGCAACTCCCATGGAAATCAATGGGATATTTGAGTGTGCACAATAATTGAAGACCTAGCTCCTAAACAAAGCAGCAGCATATTCTATTAATTTTTAAAGTCCTACCTAATTACTGTCCCTCATTGCTCCCCTACCTTCTATTTTACCTTCCTTTTCAAAGAGCAGCAGCTGTGGAATTTCAGCACTGTATGGGAATCTGATTATACCACACCAACTTGTCCAGGCTACACACTCAAAGCATCATGAAAAGGCAGGCATAGGCATACACTTATTCCAAGATAATTCATATAGTGCTTAGGCACTTAGAATTAAAGATCTGTTGCTAGCAACAAGTCCTTCAAAAGTGTGTGAGTTGGCATGCCTGGAGCTGTTAAGTAGATGCTATGCAGGCAAAAAAGCTGCTGAAGTTATGGGGAAAGAATATGAAGGGTGCTAATTGCCATCTGCCAATGCCTGGAAAAAAGGCCTTGTGATAGACTTTCAGCATGGGAACATGTAATAACAGCAACAAAGTATTTGCAGGAGAACCCATCTAACAACGCAAGAAGTGCTCAGCCCTAAGAGACACCTGGCAGTGGAAAAAAAAATCTTCTATGCTTTAAATAAGACATTAATGCATCTGCTCTGACGTGCATCTGTTACTTTTTATTCTTGAGATTCTGTAGTCAGGACGTCCTCCTTTCTGAAACAATAGTTGGTGACATAATACAAGATTTGGCTTTATGCAACATCATTCAATCATTCATTTTTTCTAACTGCATTTTCAGCAAGTTTCATAGTTTCATAGTTTGTAGGGTCGGAAGGGACCTGAGCAGATCATCACGTCTGAACCCCTGCCATGGCAGGAACAAGTACTGGGGTCAAACGACCCCCAGGGTAGGAGCCAGCACCACTTCGCTTGGAAGTTGGTTCCAGATCCTAGCCGCCCTGACAGCGAAGTAGTGCCTCCTGATATCTAGCCTAAATCTACCCTCTGCCAGCTTGTGACTATTATTTCTTGTCACTTCTGGGAGTGCTTGGGGGAACAGGGACTCCCCCAATGCCTGCTGGTCCACCCTGACTAGTTTGTAAACGGCCACTAGATCCCCCCTCAGCCTTCTCTTGTGGAGGCTGAACAGGTTCAGGTCCCTTAGCCTCTCCTCATAGGGCCTGCCCTGCTCCCCCTGATCACACGGGTGGCCCTCCTCCGAACCCTCTCAATGCTGTCCACATCCCTCCTGAAGTAAAGCTAGTAAAGCAACCAAAACGCTGGCTTGCATCCATAGATGCTTCTCAAGCAAATCCCGGGACGTCATTCTCCCCTTGTACTCGGCCTTAGTGAGGCCGCAGCTGGAGTACTGCGTCCAGTTTTGGGCTCCACAATTCAAAAAGGATTTGGAGAAGCTTGAGAGAGTCCAGAGAAGAGCCACGCGCATGATCAGAGGTCAGGGAAGCAGACCCTACGATGACAGGCTGAGAGCCCTGGGGCTCTTTAGCCTCGAAAAGCGCAGGCTCAGGGGTGATCTGATGGCCACCTACAAGTTTATCAGGGGTGACCACCAGCATCTGGGGGAACGTTTGTTCACCAGAGCACCCCAAGGGATGACGAGGTCGAATGGTCACAAACTACTTCAAGATCATTTCAGGCTGGACATAAGGAAGAACTTCTTTACTGTCCGAGCCCCCAAGGTCTGGAACAGCCTGCCACCGGAGGTGGTTCAAGCGCCTTCATTGAACACCTTCAAGATGAAACTGGATGCTTATCTTGCTGGGATCCTATGACCCCAGCTGACTTCCTGCCCTTTGGGCAGGGGGCTGGACTCGATGATCTTCCGAGGTCCCTTCCAGCCCTAATGTCTATGAAATCTATGAAAACCATGGCAGGCACCATGGTGTCCTGGCTCTCCCTCATGGCCCCTGCCCTGGAGTCCAGTCTCACCCTTTGAGGACCCCAGAGGCACAGCCCTCACCCATTCCAATGTGTGGCTCCCTATGGCCTATACCATGCAGCTGGCCTGAGTGCAAAGGCTGGCTATTCCTGTCATGGCTGTTCCCTGCCCCAACAGCAGGTGAGGGAAGAAGTGGGGCTGCAGGGAGCTGAAGAACGCTCCCCCATTTTTACCCCCTTGTCCAAGTCGCTGATAAAGATGTTGAACAGTACAGGCCCGAGGTCCGAGCCCTGGGGGACCCCACTGCCCACATCCCTCCAGGTTGAAAATGCCCCATCCACCACCACTCTCTGGGTGCGGCCCTCCAGCCAGTTAGTGACCCATTTGACTGTGTAGGTGTCGACGCCACAATCCCCTAGTTTTTTAATGAGAATGGGGTGAGAGAGAGTGTCGAAGGCCTTCCTGAAGTCCAGAAAGACTACGTCCACTGCTACCCCTGCGTCTAAGGATTTTGACCTGGTTGTAGAAGGCCACCAGGTTGGTCTGACAGGACCTGCCCCTAATGAACCCGTGTTGGTTGCCCCTAAGCACAATCTCTCCTGCTGGCCCCTCATGGACATGAGGATAATTCTCTCAAAAAGCTTACCCAGGATCAAGGTAAGACTAACTGGCCTATAATTTCCTGGATCCTCCTTCCTCCCTTTTTTGAAAATGGGAATCACATTGTCCCTTTTCCAGTCCTCTGGCACCACACCATGAGTGCTCGTAAAGGTCCCGCAATGACCTCTGCTAATTCCCTCAGCACTCTGGGGTGGAGGTTGTCATGACCAGCTGATTTAAATATGTCCAGTCCCTCCAGAAGTTCCCCGACTAGATCCTCACTGACCCTAGGCCTGGGTGCGCCTTTCCTGGGGCCTACAGAGGTCCCAGTGTGTGTGTGTGGGGGTGACCCAGTAATCGTATCTGAATACACTGACAAACAGACAGATGTCCAACATACATAGTGCATTCCAGCTTCCCTGCCCATTCCCATAATGAGTTGGGTAGTGGATGGAAGTAGAGCTGCTCGGGATAAAGGACCCTGAACTATTGATAATGATGATCCTTCTTTAATCCAAGTGGGTGGTCTCATGCTCTTGCAGGAGGCCACCCTGAGTGACACCTTGGATTATCAAACCTGCAGCTATATGCTGACAAATACAGTTGGTTGCAATTGTGATTTAGAACTACAGACCTTCAGCTCCAGTAGTAAAGATGCCTGTAAGTAGTGGAAGATGTAACTTGCATTCAGTAAATCAGTGAGGATGAGCCTTGAACTTTAAACATTCACAGAAACTCAAGCTCTTCCTGGATCACTATGCATTAATAAAACCTATGACTTCACACACTCACTACTGTGATCCATCAGGAATTAAACCCAGCACCTCCAATACCCAGAGCAGAAACCTGACCAATGGAGCTAAGGCAGAAAACCTCATGTTGGTGTTGACCAGCCGCTAGAGGGAGACATGATCACATACTTGACTAGGTTGCACTACTTATTGTCATCATGAACTCCCAAGAGGCCACAATATACAGCATAGGGTAAAACCATAAAGTCATAACGTGCCACAAATTTGTTACAGTACCATTTCCCATTGTATTTTGCCCCTGCCATTTGCTATTTAGTATCATTAATATTCTGCTACTGTATCTACATGGATGACCCGTGTTATTTAAGAATATGTCCAAATGAACTGGGAGGGGGGCGGGGGGGGGCAGGTACATAGACTTCCTTTTTTTCATGGACCCAGCCTGGAGAATATCTTTTATAGTCCAGCTACAAGACAGGCTGATTACACTGGAATAACCAGGTAAAGCTGAATGTGTCAGTCTTGTCTGATATTTAGTCCAGGTTTTTCTTGACTGAAGCACTGGAACTCATGGATCAAGAAAGGCAAGGTATAAGGGTCCTGTAACATTCAGATATTGCAGGAATGAGCATGGTGCAATAGATAGATAGATCAGATTTAAAACAGGCCAGATCAGTGTGTGGAACTGAATCCAGTCTGGAAAACAGCTAGGCTAACCAAATTTCTATCAAGCTTAAAAGTTAAACAGAAGGGTAGTGTATCTGCAAGGAAGCATAAATCAATAAAAATTAAAAAATAAAAGTGTCCTAAATATACATGTAAATTAACCTTTTTCAACTGAACAGGAAAGCAGTCATTGGACAGCCTAAGACACAGACAATGGAAATCCAGCTCAGTGTTTGAATGCAAAAGAAAGGCAGATGACTCCAAAACTAATATAAACTGAGGTGAACCCAAATTGAAGCCTATCATCCAAAAATCCCCCAGCTTCTTCTTATCACTGAGCATGAGTATATTCAGACATGGATCCAGATTTTATGGTTGGGATGTGTGGGCTAACAGGTTGAACTGATGATTCTCCCTAGGAAGTTACAAATAATTCCCACTGACGTAACTGGGATTCTGAATGTTGGAAAAATTCATATCTGGACCCAAACGTTGTGATTGGAGCCTATCTCACTTTTTTTAAAGACATAATAGCATCTGTCAAAGTAGGCTGTTGCTTATGAAGGCTTATACCTCCCTGCATCTGTGTTTAAAAGTGTTTCAATCCTGCCAAAACTCAATATCTGAGGAGACCAAAGTTTGAATTAAGACAGAGAGTGAAGTACCCTCTCTCTCCATGCATGACAGAAACCACCTAATTCATAGAATCTGAGAAAAATTTAGGGCTGGAAGGGACCTCAGGAGGTCATCTAGCTGACCCCCCTGCTCAAAGCAGGACCATCCCCAACTAGATCATCCCAGCCAAGGTTTTGTCTAGCTGGGTCATAAAAATCTCCAAGGATGGAGATTCCACAACCTCTCTGGGTAACCAGTTCCAGTGTTTTACTACCACCCTCATGAGAAAGTTTTTCCTAATATCTATCTTAAACTTCCCTTGCTGTAACTTGAGACCGTTAATCCTTGTTCTATCATCTGCCACCACTGAGAACAGTCTGGCTCCATCCTCTTTGGAACCACCTTCAGGTAGTTGAAGACTGCTGTTAAATCCCCCCTCAGTCTTCTCTTCTTCAGACTAAATAAGCGCAGTTCCCTTAGCCTCTTCTTATAAGTCATGTGGTCTAGCCCCATAACCATTTTCCGTGTACTCTGCTGGACTCTCTGATTTGTCCACATCCTTTTGGAAGGGGGGGAAGGGGGAGGAACTAGACACAGTTCTCCAGATGTGACGTCAAATTGCATCGGTCAGTCTTTGTTCATGTGGTGCAGAGCAAAAATCTCCTTCCAGAATCTAAGTCTGGTCATGGTCTTTGATTCTATTTACCATCTGGCTGTGACCTAATGACTTCCATGTGGCATCCAGAAAGGCATCTAGTCTTGAAGATCACAGAGTTTAGTGCTAATGATCTCTTTTTATGTGGGATACGAAGACCCTTATTCAATGAGGCTTTTATGAGGGATTTGAGAGAAGATATAAGCAGTTATACCTTGAATATGCAGATGACATGTTGCTCAGTGACTCCAATGACACAGAGAGACAGCCAATGACAGAACTGGCTGCAGGGCTAGCTTGCTGAGGTTTAGCCAAAGGAGAGAAGGATGGATGGATAGATAGATGGATGGAGGGATGGGGTGAGTAGCCTTTAGATGACTGTTGGCAGAATATAATGTTAATATTGATTTTCAGGAAGCCTTGGACCACTAAAGAAGTTCTGGAGATTGGAGGAATGTTAATGTTTTGTGAATACTTAAAGAGGATAAATGAAATGATGCAGGTAATTACAGGCTTACAAGTCTGACATCAATCCCAGGCTAAAATAAAGAGTGGCTGATATAAGACTTAAAGAATGAAAGGAGGATAAATCAGTGGTGCCAATGAACACTGCTTAATGGAAAACAGATCTTTTAAAATGAACCCAATATCTTTTTTTGATTACAAAGATTGCAAGTTTGGTTGGTAAATACAATAATGTTGGTACAATATACTTTGATTTCTGTACAGCATTTGATTTGGTATCCTCTTGAATATAGAACAATGCAAAATCAGCAGGGAATGTATTAAATGGATCAAAACTGGCTAATTGATAAATTTAAAAATGTGATGATTCTTCATGTAAAATTAATGACTGGGTGCATTTCTAATGATATTCTGCTGGAATTAGGTATCTGCCTTGCACTGTGTGACATTTTTATCAATAAAAATATTTATATTTTTATATTTTTATCCATGAGAGAGAAAGCAAAAATATTACTAAGAGACTTGCAGATGACACGAAGATTGGGGAAGAGTGGTAAAGAACAAGAATGCAAGCCATTCTAACAGAAGAGAGGATCCTGTCCTGGGAATGAAGGACTCAAAAAAGACTTAGGGGATTCCAGTGTATAATAGCTGAACATGAGCTCCCCAAAATGCAGTTCTCGGATAGGTAAACAGGTGAATATCCAATAGGAGTACAGAGATCATATTACTTCTGTATTTAACAGCAGAGTGACTTCTTCTGAAACTCTATGTCCTGATCAGGTGTCCGGATTGGAGACTGGAAAACATGCCTTATAATAAAACACTCCAGGAACTCAATCTATTTAAGTTATTAAAGTAAAGGATAAGGTGCAACTTGATCATAGTCTATAACAGAGATAGGCAAAATATGGCCTGCTCCCTCACTGCTGCAGCTTCCCCTCCCTACGTGCTGCCCGGAGTGCTGCAGCCGGGACAGGAGGGGTTGCTGGAGGCTGGGGGAGCCCAGTACTTCCCTGGGCAGTGGCAGCAGTAGCTGTCCTGGCTGCAGCACTCTGGGCAGCAGGTAGGGAGGGGACCTGCAGCGTTGAGGGGAGCAGGGCTCTGCCAGCAGCAGATCCTCCTCGTGCAGGGCAGGGGAGCATGTGGGAATGGAAGGGGGAGGGGGAGGCGTGAAGGAGCTTGGCTGTTCACAAAGCCCTGATGGGCAGGCAGAGACAGACAGGAGGGGGGAGCAGCAGCAGGAGCCAGGGTGTACTTGGTGTCCCTTTCCTCTTCTCCTCCCCCTGCCCACAGAGGGGCTGGGCTCAGCCACATTGCAGACAGCAGGCAAGGGGGAAGCCCCCACATATGCACACCTAACCCACCCACACCCCACACACGCACCCACACCCCACACCCCTCCATACCCACACACACATACTATACACATCCCACACACATACACCCACGTCCTGACCCCCACCGTACCCACACCCCACATACACACACAGTCATCCCCACACACCCCACCAACACACCTCAACCACACCCACATATCCCACACACACCTACACCCCCTCACACACCCAACCCCTTTTTATACCCACACGCATACAACAGTCCCACACACATCCATGTGATACCCCAAACACACCCCACCTGCACCATACCCACACACACCCCCAGAAGACCCAAGTTCAACAAGGACAAGTGCACAGTCCTGCACTTAAGATGGAACAATCCCATGCACCAGTGCAGACTGGGGGCTGACTGGCTGGGCAGCAGCCCTGCAGAAAAGGACCTGGGGGTTACAGTGGACAATAAACTGAATATGAGCCAACAGTGTGCCCTTGTTACCAAGAAGGCTAATGGCATAGTGGGCTGCACTGGTAGGAGTGTTGCCAGCAGTTCAAAGGAAGTAATTATTTCCCGCTATTCAGCACTGGTGAGGCCACATCTGGAATACTGTCTTCAGTTTTGGGTCCCCCACTACAGAAAGGATGTGGACAAATTGCGAGAGTCTAGCAGATGACAATGAAAATGGTGAGGGGGCTGGGGGACGTGACTTATGAAGAAACTGGGTTTATTTAATCTAGAGCAGGGATTCTCAATCCCTGGGCCATGGCCCAGTGCCAGGCCACAGTGGGTCAGCTGCCAGTCTGCAACATGGTTGGCTGCCAGGCTGCAGACCAGCAAACTACGGCCCCCCAATGCCAGGTGGAGAGGCTGTGACTTCTTCTGCAGGGCCCATGGCAGTAAAGAGTTTGGCCCATCGCCCCGCCCAGGAAATTCTGGCTGTGGGCAACTGTGACTCCTGGGCAGCGGTTTGCCGGTCCACGGCATAAAGACTTTGAGAATCCCTGATCTAGAGAAGAGAAGACTGAGAGGGGATTGAATAGCAGTCTTCAATCACCTAAAGGCGGGTTGCAAAGAGGATGGGGCTAGACCATTCTCAGTGGTGGCAGATGAGGAGCAATGGTCTCAAGTTGCTGCAAGGGAAGTTTAGGTTAGATATTAGGAATAACTTTCTCACTAGGAGGGTACTAAAACACTGGAAGAGGTTACCCAGCGTGGTGGTAGACTCTTTATCCTTGGAGGTTTTTAAGACCCAGCTAGATAAAGTCTTGGCTGAAATGATCTTGTTAGGAATGGTCCTGCTTTGAGCAGGAGTTGGACTAGATGACTTCCTGAGGTCCCTTCCAACCCTAATTTCCTATGATTCTATCCCTGAGACAAAGTGAAGTGTAAACATACGACACCCATGTCTAATGTCCCTGAATAAATTCTCAAAAAGTTTCCTAGATAAGAGGCAGTAACAGTTTATCCCAGGATATGTCAAAGTACATCTGTACAGTTATTCTAGGAACACTGAAGCAATGGCATAAAAGTGGCACTGCATTCAGCCACTCAAACCCCAATTAGAAGGGCAATGTGTGTATGATCCTGGGATATTGTTATTCTGGGATAAACACAGGCACAGTTTATCTGGTGACAAATGCAACATCTGTTCCTAGCCTAACTGGTAAGCCAAGTGACTCAAATCCAGAGAAAAATTAGTTCAGGAATAATTCATAATAAAAATACACTGGCATATGTTACATTTGCACAGGAGTCATTAGACCACCTGCAAACTCAGGGTAGCTTTTTGCTATAAGAAAATATGTTCCACCACAGCCTCTTGGTGAGCTGTTGTAATATTTTTTTTAATCACTTAGGGTGCCTGATGACATGCTGTGGGGCTGCTCTTATGTGCTGTAACTACAGTGTGTCAGAGAAGGTTCAATTAATCAGGGTGGAATAGGACCTCTACTAAATGGGCATAAGCAATTGGTGACGGACAGGGGGGACAAGGCTGAACTCCTCAACGAGTTCTTTGCCTCTGTGTTCCTAAGTGAGGGGCAAGACAAGTCTCTCACTGGGGTTGTAGAGAGGCAGCAGCAGGATGCCAGACTACCAAGCGTAGACCCTGAGATGGTGCAGAGGCACTTGGAGGAACTGGATGCGTTTAAGTCGGCAGGCCCGGATGAGCTCCATCCGAGGGTACTGAAGGCACTGGCTGACGTCATTGCGCAGCCAATGGCAGGAATATTTGAACGCTCGTGGCGCACGGGCCAGGTCCCGGAGGACTGGAAAACAGCCAATGTGGTCCCCACTTTGC
>NW_005842229.1:1026154-1063179 GCF_000455745.1 Alligator sinensis
GGGTATCTTGAAGAGAAGGCTGGATAGACATCTGTCTGGTGTCATCTGTCCCCGGCCCTCTTTCCTGCCTATGCAGGGGGTTGGACTCAATGATCTGTTGAGGTCCCTCCCAACCCTAACATCTATGAATCTATGAAGCTATAATCAAGTCTGCTGGACAGTGGTACTTACTGTGTCAGCCAGCCTCTGTGTCTCATGTATTAGTGTCCCTGTGGTTTAAAATGGTGGCAGGGGTGCTTGAACTAAAGCTAATCAAATGAGATTTAGTTCAAGTACCCCCACTGCCATGTTGAAGTGCAGGGACGTTAATACATGAAACACTGTGGTGCTTTAATTAGAGCAGCTCTCAGAGCCTCCCCCCGCACACCTCTGGAGAACATGTAAAAGTGCCCTGAATCCTTTAGCAACCATTAGCTTTTTTCAGGTAAGTAATTGTTTTGTTTAGTCCCAACCCACCTTCATTTTAATTAGCAAGATATTTTGGTTTTTGGTCTATACCAGGGGTGGGCAAAATGTGGCCCGCGGGCTGGATGCAGGGCCCCTAAAAATTTAGAAAATAAATATTTATCTGCCTCTGGCTGCCTGTCATGCGGCCCTCGATGGCTTGCCAAAACTCATAAGCAGCCCTCTACCCGAAATAATTGCCTGCCCCTGTTCTATACCTTGTCTCTTTGAAATGACTTGAGACACTACTTAATTCAGCAATTCAGCTAATTTTTAAATGTTAAGATCTTTCAAAAGTTGATCTTTTCTGCCATCTGACCTAGGCCTGAAAGTCTGGTTAAGCCAACATAGGTTTGCTTGAATTTTAATGAGACTTAATTCAAGAAAGACCTATGACCTTCACTATGCAGGAGGTCAAACTAGATGACCACAATGGTCCCATCTGGTGTTTTAATCTATGAATTATCTATAGAGGTCCTTGATTGTTGAAGGGCTGATGTGATATTGATCAGCTACTGCAAAGCAAATGAGCTTGAGACAGTAGAGTTTTTTTACTGCACTTGTCCTGGGTAGTATTTTTACCTTCTGTACAGGTGCCTAGAGCTTAGGTAGGTGCTTTGAACACATGCAGATAAATAAGTGTTGATGTCCATGAGCAGGATACTACAAGGCAGGCATGTTGTTATGACCACAGAATGAAGAGATGGCAAATCAGATGGAGGATGCCAGGTATTGGTCTGTGTATGTTTGGTTAGAGATGGTTTGAGCTTACAGTGTAAATAGGAAAATCTCAAAGTGTGAGAAGACAGCTTATCATTACCCCTATTTTACTGATGTGTAGTGGGACTCCTGCGCAAGAAAAAATGCCTTGCCTTAGGTTTGGACTGGAAGTTGATCCTCAGTTGAACTCAGATTCCCATCAGCCCAGTCCAGTGCCAAAATTCCAAGAGTAGCTCTTGTCTCTGCAACTCACATTATGCTTGCTCTACAACAGGAGTTGGCAACCCCTAGCATGCGTGCCAGGCCGTGGCATGGGAAAGCACTGGACTTGGCACACAGACCTTGGGGCAGACAGTAGGGAAGGGGCCATGGCTGCACTGCCATGACAAGGATCAGGCCCCTGCAGCTCCCCTACAACGTGCACTGAGGTGCATGTGTACCAACCACCAGCAATGAGCTGGTCTGGGGCTCCGCAGACCTCGGTGCAGCTGTTTGCAGCCTTCCCACTGACTGCTGTGAGCAGCCTGGCCTCTGTGGTGGGCAGCAGAGCCTGTTCTGAGCCTGATCCGGCTGTGGCACGTGGTTGGGAGGATGTAAGCTACTGCACCGATGTCTGTGGAGCCCTGACTCGGCTCATTGCTGGTAGCAGGTATATGCATGCCTTGGGGTGGATGGCAGGGGAGCTGCAAGGTGCCTGATCCTTGTAGCAGCACAGCCCTGGCCCCTCCCCACTGTTCACCCTGAGGTGTGTGTGAACCCACCAACAATGAGCCTGGCTGGGGCTCTGCAGCCCTTGCTGCAGCAGCTTGCAGCCTCTTGGCTGCTTGCCACAGCCAAGCCAGTCTGGGCTCTGGACAGGCCCCTGCCACCTGCCATGGAGCCTGGGCTGCTCACAGCAAGCGGTGGGGAGGCTGCAAGCCTCTGCACCAAGGTCTGTGGAGTCTTGGCCCAGCTCGCTGCTGGTGGCGAGTGTGTGTGTGTCTCCGGGATGGCAGGGAAGGGGCCGTGACTGTGCTCCCACAACAAGGATCAGGCCCCTTGCAGCTCTCCTGCTGTCTGCCCTGGGCACGCCAACATCTTCCAAGTCAAATTGGGGTGTTTTTGGCACTCCAGCCAAAAACGTTGCCAACCCCTGCTCTATAGGTTGAGCACATTTCACTCTCTGTGTAGAGTAGTGGTTCTCAATGTTTTTAGACTCAGGATACCCCTTCATTATACTCAAGCCCTCCCGCAAAAAATGCCAGTTTTGTACTTTTTGACTATGGAAAAATAATAGAGCAATTTCTCTGTTGCAATGAATTTAGAAAGGCTGCAGCAGGTCAGAATGGTTTTAATACTATGGATTCTTATTAGAAATCTCTGGGTTTATCTTGCGAATCATGTTTGCACACCTAACATTGTGTGGCATTCTGCAGCACCCCTGAAAGGATCTCAAGGTACCCCAGGGTCCTGTGGCATCTGGTCCAGACTCACCAGTGCAGGCATACCAACTCCTTCCATGTAAATTAAACTCAACACTAACATTTTTATAAACCCTGACAGATTGGCACTGCTACCATCACTGTAAAAGCCAGAGAACACAAACTGGAAATTTCTTACAACTGCACTCTTTATATCCATTTGGAAAATTTTCCATAACTGCTGTGATGCTGATCTTATTGCTGCCCTGTTAACTGGAATGACTTAAGAACAGATTTCTTTTATAACCAATCTCCCTTTTTCATGCATTCCTTACATTTAAACCTTTTAGCACCTTTGTTGGCTTGAGTGGCATTTTGCAACAGTCAGTCCCACCAATGCAATGAGTTATCTAGTTCACAAGCTGCTTATACCCATTAAATGACTGATGTCTCAGTCCTCAGAGGTTCTCTTTCAGCAGATACTATTGTTTTAAAATTGTGGATAATTATAACCTTGTAAATGAAGAGTGAAAGATTTGATGGCTGTCCCTGTTTCTCTCTTTCTGCAATGGCTTCATTGTCTAGTTATCATTCACAATGGGAAGGAATCCATTTGATAGACTCTCTCCTTACCTGGGTAGATAGCATGGGAAGCCTTGCTGATAGTGGAACCGAACAGTGAAACTTGCAGATAAGTTTTACTCTGCTTTTTCCTCCTCCTTCCACTTCCTGGGCCCTGTGGAACTACAACACAGACTACAACACGGTTCTATAAACTGCTTTAGAGCATGCTAGCTGCATCCACATGAGCAGGGGTGTATATCTGCAAATTTGTGCTACTACTTTTTGGTGCCCCTGCTCATGTGGTTTACATGTCCTGCTGCTTCATGTGCTGCGGTGAGTGGGGTGGGTGACTGGCTGGGGCACAGGGTACCTCAGTGCAGTGCTATCCAGCAGGCAGCAACCACACTAAGGCACCCTGTGCCCCAGCCAGGCAGAGATGGGCACATGGAGACAGGGGAGCAGCCATCTCAGAGCTACCTGTTCCCCACATCTCTGTGATACTGCAGAGCCCCCACACTGAGGCAGCCTGCACTCCAACCAGCTGTTCCCTGTGCTGCTCCCCTGTTCCCATGTGCCTCAGTGCAAGGGCTCCTCTATGGAGCCTCCTTGCTGAGGCACATGGAGCCCCTTTCTTGAGGCTGGCTGAGGTGCAGTGTGCCTGGAGACAGGAGCTCCACATGTCTCAGTGCAGGGGCTCCACAGCAGAGCCCCTGTGCTGAGGCGCATAGAGATGGGAGCAGCCCACCCAGGGCTGCCTGGTCCCTTGTCTCAAGGCACGCTGCCATATTACTAGTTTCCAGTTTAAGGCACCTGGGGCGGGGGGGCGGTGGTGGTAATATGATTATGGGGGTATGAGGGTGAGGCAGTGATAGCCCATGCCCTGCCCCTGCCCCTCACTCCCAAGCCATAGCCTCCCCAGCCCCGCTGCTGCCCCTCACTCTCAACCCACAGTACCCCATCCCCCAGACCACGCTGGTGCCCCTTATTCCCAACCTGCAGCCCCCCACATCCCTGCCGCTGCCCCTTACTCCCGACCCTCAGTCATCTGGCACTGCCTGTGCCCATGGCTCCTGACCTACAGTTCCCCACCCCCTTGGTGCCCCTCACTCCCAAGCCACCTCCTACCCCCAGCCCTGGCCCTGGTGCCACCGGCCTGGCCAAGCAGTTCCCTGCTGCCCCCTAAAGGCCCCCCTGCCCCATTCCCCCACTGGAGGGGCAGGAGCTTCCCCCACTCTGCTGTGGCCCCAGTGCCCAGACAGCTTCTCCCAGTGCCGGCAGGCACCAGCCCCCCTCACACACCCATCCCCTACACACACACACACACACACACCCCCTCCTGGAGAGTCCCTAAGCTCTGGCGCCCCAACCCCTGCCCCCCATAGACTTACCTGCATGCATGTGCCAGGACTGCTCCCACCACCCTGCCTGGCTGCCTGCTGGTCCCATGTGTGTGCGCGTGCAGACACATGTGATGCCACCTGCCTCCAATCATCCTCCCCCACTCCTGCCAGCCCCAAGCAGCTCATTGCTAAGGCAAGCCGGGAAGTGCCGGGAAAAGCTTTGATGCTAAGCACAGCAAAATCCTGAACATTTCTTCCTATTTCAAAAAAACACCCAGATTGGAGATTGGAGGACCCAAAAAAAGAACATGACCAAGAAAACCTGGACTTATGGTAACCCTACCACAGCCAGTTGATGAGTGGGGCTGGCTGGAGTGCAAGGTGCCTCAGTGTGAAGACAATGGAGCAAGCAGCCCTGGGCTGCCTGTTCCCCCATCTCCATGTGCCACTCCCCAGATGGCTGGGACACAGGGCGCCTCAGTGTGGAGGCTCTGCAATGCCTAGAGACAGAGGAGCAGACAGCCCTGGGCTACCTGCTGCCCTGTCTCCGCCTTTGTCCCAGCACACTGCACTTCGATGTGCTTTGCAACACTTTTTCTTTTTTTTTTTCTTCTTTTTTTTTTAGGGTTGGTTTTTTTTTGCTACCTGGAAGTTCTAGTAGCAAATTTTGCCCCAGTGCTGCAAATCAGCAGCATGCGGCATGGCTTAACATGCAACATGTGCAGCTTGTGGCGCAGCAAAGAGGTTTGGAGCACCACAAACCACACATGCCTGCCCATCTTCACCCAGCCGCTGAAATCTTGTCTACACTGAACAGGCATGTCATGGGAGCAGTCTGTTACTAAAACTATAATTATAATGGAGTTTGTCTATACTAGCAAAAGTAGGACCCCCTCAGTTCGCCACTCTGTGTAATAGGAATGGTGGAAACGCAGTTAAAGGGACTGGGGCATTTTTTTCTCCCCTGTTGTTTGTTCCTCTCAAGTCAGCAGGCTGCTGACCTCCACTGACCCATCACCAAGCTCCTCCCTGCTGTGTCCATCCCCACCCCGCCGTACAGCTTCCCTCAAGCTCTCAGAGAAACCACAGCTGTTCGGATGTGTCTAGGCCTTTCTGTTCTCATTGCTGGTCAGTGAGCATCAGCAGCCGGTCCTGTGAGCTACTGTTCCTAGTTGTCAGTCTACCTACTGGGCATTAGTTCACATCTAGAACAACTGCATCACTCTGAAGCATAAAAATTTATCTTTGTCAGAAAGAAAGATTAACCTCTGCAGAAACTGATGGAGCCACCAAAGAAGTGCTGATGCAGCACATCACCATGTAGAGCCAGAGAGATCATGCACGCAAGTTAAAACAGCTTCTTGTCAGTGCCCTCAAGCTAAGGTGGTTCAAAAAGTGTGGGCGAGTCCTAGACACAAACTTTAAGTTACCTCTAATTGCTTAAGTACACATCTGTTAAAATGAAACTACAAAGGAAAAGAGAAATTGGCTTTTATTTTATTTATTTTTACTTTTTCCCCCAAAACTTAAATAATTAAAATACCCAGTTTTGTGTTCCCTTATTGCTTCCTTTAGATTTTTGATGAATTCCATATAGATTTGAATAGTGGGTACTCTCCTTATTTACTATCTTAGAAATTCAGATTTGCAGGAAAATTCAATGAATGACTAGGGAATGGGTAGAATCGTTATTTTAGGTGTAACATGCAAGTGAGAAGGGAAATGATTTTTTACTTGTCACTGCTTAACACTAAGGAGAAAGTGTATCCAGATCAAAGATTTAAACACCCCGCCACTTTTGATAGTGAGAAGAGAAAGATTACACTCCATATCTTAGACCTCCAAGAAAAAGCAAAGGCTTGACATTGCTAATATTTAAATACAAGACAAATAAATAAATAAATAAATAAATGGAAAAGGGAAAAGCCCCTTAGTCCCTTTCTCTCTTGTTTTTCTTTCTTGGGAAAATAAGCATATACAGGCCACATTTGTGTGTTATGCAAAATGTTCAAAAAGCACAGGGTTTTGTTTTGTTTTTTCCTTTGTTTGTCACCTTTCTTTCATGCTTCTTGAGACAAAGCTGTCTTAATTAAGGGCTGGCTAATTAAAGAGACTAGGAAGGGTCATGAGTTAAGGATGTCATAAAGGCAGGCTTCTAGAGCAGTTTAGCAGAACTGAGGTAAAGTATATCTAAAAGGCTGTATCAAGGCTGAGGCACTTTCAAAAAAAGCTCAGTCATCAGAAAAGTTGCATGCAAAAATTAATGTAAAGGAGATTTAAAAAACTCAAGCACAAGTTGGGAAACTCAAAAGGGAGGCCTCAATTTGACAAAGCCTTAAGCTTGAGTAATTCCAGTGAAGTCAATGGAACTACTCATGTATGTAAAGTTATGCAGGTGCTTAAGTTTTGCAAAAATCCAGGCTGTAGAGCTCAGCTTTCAAAAGGGTTTCAGTCCAGCCTTTTGTTACAGAAGCATGTCTTGCTTCATTTTTTATCTACTGCTACAAACTGTGGGCATAATGGCTTGGCTCGATTCAAACACTGAGAAGAAAACTTCTAAATTTGGGAATATTGAGTGCCCAGTTCTATTAGAATCTTATATCACACACATCACCATAGAATATGAATGGCCTCTGGTAGTGCATTAAGCAATGTGATCAGCATCCATCACATTTGTCCTCTCATCCTCTCCCCAGAGAGAAAGCAGCACGAGCAGTTGAACATTATACTGTGTGCACGCGTGCATGTACACGTATGTATACATATGTCCTGTGTGCACATATATGCACACTGATACTTGTTTGCATTAAAAAAATGCAAAGAACTTAGAGCCGTAGGCAGTGACATTTGAGATTTCTCAACTACAATGAGGTGCTAATGTGAAGTTCTGCATTTAGCACGCCTGTATATTATGGCCATGAACAGCAATTACATTTGTGATGGGAGAAAAGCCGTTCTTTTGACACAAAGAGAATGTGTACAGCCACCAAAGGCTTTCTGGTGGAAGAGAACTTCTTCTGCAAGAAGTTAGGTCAGTTACCTACTGAGGAGTGATCCCCGTTTTCCATTCGTGGCGGAAAAACATAGTAAAACCTGGATTTTCTCATTTTAAATGTGGGTTAAGGCGGGGTTCCCCTTGAAGGTTGGCAGAGTTACAGCCTGCAAGGGGCTGTGGGGAGCAGAAGGAGGGTGGTCAGGCAGAGGGTGCCATGTTCATGTGTGCACCTAGCAACCAGGACCTGGTGCAGCAGGGCAGAGGGGGGCTGGGTGGGGAAGCTGGGTGCTGCTGCGAGCTCAATACCACTCGGGCAAGGTGCCTGCCTGCCTGGCAGCAGAGGTGGCAGCGGCATGGAGCTGTGCCCCTCGTTGCTCCTGGGCAGCGAGGCATGGGGTGCCTTACCAGGGTGGTGCAGAGCTCCCAGCAGCGGCACCAAGCTTCCATGCCATGGAGGCCCCAGGGGGAGGGCAGCAGGGCAGGGAGCCCAAGCCAGCAGTGGGCATCCCGCACCTGCCTCCCTCTCCGACAGGCTCCACTCCGGCCATGCTGCCTGTTGGGGAGGGGAAGCCAGGCTCTGCACTCTGCTCCCCACTGCAGCTGCAGCAGCTGCTACCTACCAAGGGCAGCAGCTGGGGTTCAGGCACTACTGTGGGGGGCAGGAGGCTGCAGACCCAGGTACCCTGGCCTCATAGTGCTGGCAACTGGGGGCCCGCAGGGTTGGGGGGTGGGGGTTGTGGGTAGGCGGTGAGGGGCAATGGCAGGGGCAGGGCACTGGCATATCAGGGCTGCTCAGCACCACAAAACAGTAGGGGAGGGTACAACTGTAGCTGGACCCATGTCCCTGGTGAGTGAAGGGGGCAGGGGAAGTTATGATTTTCCATGATAAAAAACCCCTAAATCAAATGCCGAAATGTACAGGTATTTAGAATTCACTTTACTATAGTGATTGAGGCACTGGTAGGATCCCAAATTACTTTAAAATTGTAAATATGTCAATAAAACACTGTGTTCAACTGAGACCTATATATATATAGTAGCATTTCATCTAATCATGGATTTGGGGGGATATCAGAGATTTTTTTTTTTTTTTGATCAGATAATTTGTGATTTTTGAAACAGATAAAACCAGGATCCATGCCTATGAGGAAGATCTTCCTCCTCCTGATCTTACTTAAATGTCTGTGCAACTCTTGGGTGTACACAATGCTTGATATCCCAAGCCCTCTGTTCTACCTCCCTCCAACGGAGAGGGAGATAGGGAGAGCACTAAGTTCCTGATATCCTGTGCAGGGACAAACTGTCAGACACACCTGCAGGGACCCTGCTTGGGAAAATTCCCCTTCCTGCCAATCTGCTGTCCATAGCCTACATCTGACTCATTTTGATTGTGCATTGCTTTGTATTATATTTTTAGTCTATATCAATTATTTAAACCATGACAGTAGAAAGAATATAAATGAACTCAACAGATCCTAATTTATACTTCCCAATTAAACTATTTATTTGCCATGAAAGAGGAAACCGTAACAAAAATCACTTATGGGGGAAAAAAAAACCAACCAAAAAACAAGCAGCTCCAAACTGGAGTAATTGACTTCTAGTTAGTCTCAGAAATTCTATTTAATTTAGTTGATTTAAATGGATTTACTTTGCCAGGAGAAATGCAGTGGCTCATGTTCAGGGCACACGTTAGATAAAAACACAAATGGGGTCACTTCAGAAATAACAAAAATGTGTTTATCTAGAAACCACCAGCACTTCATTATTGCTGCTCAGTTAGTTCAAAGAGCAATACAAATGAGTTTATACAGTGGTAACCTAACATTACACATCACTTGTTACTTATAAAACGCCAAACATTATATTCAGAGCCAGTTGCTAAAATCAAAAGCTTTGCATTTTCTCAGTCACACAGAGAAACATGGTGTATCTCAGGCATTTTTTTTCAATAATTGAGTTTTCTATAACTGATTTAAATATTTTATTACTTTGTAATACATAATAAGGGAAGAAGAATAATGTCAGTAACTGGCACCAGTAATCCTGACAACTGGATATTGCTGTACAATTAAATACATTTTTAATAAATCAATTTCTTATTTTACTGGAAAAGTGTGTGCATTTTATCTGACCCAAATTTGACTGGTTTATGTTTCCCATTAATCATGCAAAGTTTTAACTGAGGTCATATACGGTTGTTTTTAGCTTTTCAAGTACATCTGCAGACTAACATTTCACAGACACTTATGAAAACATGTGGCTCATTTCTTGCCAAAAGTGATGTCTCTTTTTGGTCACAGTCATTCATAAATGACATAGCTCTCAGATTTTGTCAGATTGAAAATCAAAGCAGAAGAAAGATCCCAAACATCTCAAGGCACGAGTACAGGAAATACCCCTAAAATAAAAGAAAAGATAGGTTCCACCATTTAGCAAACACATGCTGCTTTCCCAAGCAAAGAAGGTAGAACATTCTTGATATAAATAATAAGTCACACTTTACTACCTCAAAATCTCATGAAAGAAAAAGGTTGGGGGAGGGTTGTTGTTTCCTTTGTCATTCCTATTCTGGCAAACTGAAGAATTCCAGTTAAGGAGTTCTCTGAAATGTGTTGCTCATATGCCCACTACTGTGAGGTGCATACCATACTTTTTTACCTATATCATGTCCCCAAATATAATACACTACAGAGACCAGGGACAGAGCCTAATCTTCAGCTGACTCACCCTCCCTTTTCTGCCTAACCACAACCCTAACTGTTACTAAAGACTGGCCTCTGTGTGTAGACTTGAAGGCTAGGTACAGACATCAAAAAGTCCAAGGCTAGACTGATTCAGTCTTTGCAGGTTAGTCTAAACTGCACAGATTAAATTGAAACAGAAGTAAACAGACATTTACCTTTGATTCAAGAAATGCAGCCACATGCCGAGGAGTGCTAGAGCATGGGCTCTCTGGCTGTATGTTCACTTCCTCTTCTTGCTGTCTCTGAGGTCTCTGGGATTTGCAGTCCAGAAGTACAGCAGCAGGACTCTACAGGGTTGTTCATCACTTCCACTTCCTGCTTCCAGCTACCTCTGGGATTTGTAGTCCACAGTTGCAGCCAGCAGTAAATTTGAGCAGGGGAAGGGGTGTTTAACTCCCCTTCCTGGCTCCAGACCCCAGTCAGGGTTTGCCAGGGGAGCAGCCCTGTAGACTGGGTTGCAACCCTAGCCAGGCTTGCTCCCCCAAACCCTTGTCAGCTGGCCCTCTCTGTTCCAGATAGGGAGCAGAAGCGGGGCAGGGCCAGCCCTGCTCTCTGGAGCAGATAGCCCAGCCCAGGTCTGGAAAGCATGCTGTGGTACTGTGATTTAATTTGAACCAGGAAGGGGTCTGGGACAGAAGTTTCATAAACCTGTTTGACCCAAATCTGTTAAGTCTACATTCAACCAGGTTTAATGGTTTTAGCCATTTTCAAACTGGTTTATGTGCACTGAATATCTGTTCTGTTACAGGTTTAAACCAGTTTCTGATCACTTAAACCAGTTTGTGTCCCTAGCCAAATTTCTGTCCCTAGCCATAGTCTTGAAAGAGCTAAAGAGCTGTTAACTTGGAGAAGAGACCAGAAGCCCTACAGATAGAAAAAATGCTAAGAAAGGTTAGCTTCATTAGCAGAACATCAAGACAATTAAAAAGGAGAGATGACTTTCTCAGCTGCCTGGAGAATAACACCAGAGTTGTTGCATTGTGGAGCAGGGATCAAAGCAGCGTGCTTGTACCTCAGGTAAAAAGCAGCTTGCCCACTTAATACATGCACTCCAATTTTGGTGAAAAAGGTGTGCGCTAAATGCAAGGAAATCCAGTATATACCACAAGCACATACACTTTCTGCCTTAGCAATACCCACAGTGTGTGTCCTGGCCCTACAATCACTAAGGCTCCACAAAGAGGGGATAAAGGGCACTGCACACTTCCTGTTCCTCAGTTTCCTTTCCACTACAGTCTCATGCTTCGTCTGACTCTAAGGAAAAGGATAATGAGGGTGTGATGTGGACATGCATCCAAACAACACATCACAAAGAACTCCACATTCTGATAAGTAGCTTCGCTCCTTGGAGTGACTCTCCATATGCAGAAGACAGGGTAGATTTGTACCTTATAGACTAAGCATAAGTTTTCGTAAGCAGTGGCTTACTTCATCAGGTGTTCGTATACAGTCAGTGATTCCAAAACAGTGCCCAAATACCTAGAGGTGTCTATTACAGTCCTAGGTAAACAGCAACTAGAGAACTGCATTACCCATGCAGCGTTTGCCAGGAAGCTTCTGCAATGGTATAGTGTTTGGTGAAGATATATACTGAGTTCCAGATGGCTGCCCTGCAGATACTGCATTATGCAGGGAAATTACATAAGTTTCCTGACCTCAGTGGAATGGGCTGCAACTACCAGCAATCATGGGTCCATATTAGCATAGCTTACATATTAGCATAGCTAACATAGCTTAATGCAGGTCAACGTCCAATTAGGCAATCTTTGGGCTGATGTCATTGTATTTCTCTTGGTTAACAAAACAGGTGTAGGCACTTCCAGGAAAGTTTAGCCCTGTATATATAGGAAGGCAGGGGCCCCTTGTTGTTGGGTAAGGACAATTCTCTCTCTGGCTGGGAAGAGTGAAGTTTTGGGAAAGAACAGTGGTAGAGGATTTGGTGGAATTGTGTGACCATTTTAGGTAGGAACTGGAGGCAGTTCCCTGAATGATTCTTTGTCTGGACAACTGGTAGTGTAGAGGAGGAACCACCATGAGAGCTTGGATCTCACCCATCCTCCTGGCTGGGGTAATCAGAAGCAGGAAAACTGTTTTCATGGGAAGGAAGAACAAGAACAAGTTGTCACGGGTTCAAAAAATAGCCTCCTCAGAGACATGGAAGTCAAATTCAAGTCCCATTATGGAACGGGATTTTTTACCTAAGGGAAGACTTTGACCAGGTTCTGGAAGGATCTTAGAACTGCTGGGAGAGAAAACACGTGTAGAAAACACATTGACCAAAGGGGAGTAAACCGAAATGGCCACAAATTTATCTTTGACAGAACAGGTGGATTAGAACTTGAACGGCATGTTCAAGCTCTAGCAAATGCTCTAGTATGGCTGGATCAGAGGGCATGGCAGGACGGCAAGATTTCTTGCCTGGGTGCCAGTTCACAAATCTGGTCCATTTGGCCAGAGAGATGCATCTAGTTGAGTTCTTTCTACTAAGAGCAAAGATATGTCTGACTTGGATAGAGAGTTTCTGCTCTATTTCCGAGAGCCACCCAGCATCCAGGCAATGAGATTCAGGGAGGGCAGGTCTGGGTAAAGCACCCTTTCTCTGTCCTGAGTGAAGAGATCTGTGACCAGCTGCCCAACCCTAAGGTCCCTATCAGGGGAAGGTCTTGATACTAAAACCATCAAATTGGGTCCAGAAGTATCCTCCATACCTCAGTCATCATCCACATCCTGTCTCACCTCACAAAGCACATCTGGAATCAGGCATAGGTGGGAAGGTATATATGAGGATTCCTAACCAAGGGAGGAAGAAGGTTTCAAATAGGTGGCTCAGGCAGAGGCCTCCCCTATAGCAGAAAGACCGGTGCATCTTGTTGACACTAGCCAATAGGTCTTTACTGGACAATTGCAGTCTGCAAAGATCAGCTAGAGAATGGGGTCCTCAACCTTCTACTTCTGAGATAGACAACTCTAGTGTCCTGGTGTCCAGGAAGATTACCAAGAAGTGGATTTGCTTGTGAATTACCTATGTCACAAGTGGACTGCTTCCTGGGCTAGAAGAAAAGATCTCAGCCAGTCCTGTTTTTTTATATAGAACAGTGCTGTCTTGTCGTAATGCTCCTCCCTGACCTGGGATGCAAATGACCTGAATATGGAGGATTTCCCTGAACCACTGGGAAGAGTTGGAGGTGGGCATGACATTTTCACAAGATGGACACAATTTAAATCCTGGTGACTGGGGAGAAGCCTGAGCCAACAGTCCAAGTCTTCTGCTCTCTCAAATGAAAAAAAAGAAGAGGTGGGGAAGGGATGGACTAGAAGAATGATGGTGCCACATGGCAGAGACAAAAACAGGAATGAGGGTGACACTAAACAGGAGTCAAAGCCCCAACAAAAACTAAAAGGCAAAGTTAAAAAGATCAGGTAGAAAGGCAGAAGCTTCTCAAAGGAAGGACTTCAAAATGGCAAATAAGCCCTACCTCTCTCTCCTCATAAGTCAAGAAACCACTGCACCTTAAGCCAAGAGGAATTGAAGAGCAGGAAGCATACACTGCCCTTTCTTCCTTCAAGGCTTAACACAAGGAGAAATGGTGCCATGGCACACTCTACAGGGACTGCTGAGACAAAATGTATCCCATCTCAAGTACAGGGGTAGAGGCATATCCATGGTCAGGGTGCTCAAATGGTCAAATACTTAAAGAATCATCACTTAAGTCCACTACTTTGTAGGAAGTGGTGAACATTTGACAACTTTAATCTGAACTCTGATTAAAGTTGTCAGGTAGGCCTGATTGTCTTGGGGTCTGACCCAAATCAAAACAGGTGCACCACAGCTATTTCCGAGTTGCATTGTTGCCCCTCTGCAACAGGGGAAGCACACAGCCTAGCCATCATCCTTGGAAAAAGTGCAATAACCTTACAAACACTCAAAACCAGGTCCTGGGAAAAATCATTAGCATTTTATCCCACATACTTCAGGAGGACTTGAGGTGGGGCAGTGGATCTGTATGTCTGTAGAATCCTTTCTCCTGGGACAAATGCAACATCTATTACAGCCCCAATTTCACAAGTCAAGGTGCTGACTTAAAAAAAAAGTTTGTAGACAGGTGAAGTGCTACCCTTTACAACCTTTTTGCAGCTGACATGCTATAACTGCCCCATCTCCTCACTCTGTTCTACAACAAGAGGAAGATGGGTTTAAAGTTACAGTGGTTTTTTTCATTCAGGTTAGTTACAGCACTATACCAGTGTAAGAGCAGACAGATGAAACAGTTATAACAGTTCAAATGACACATGTTTCTAAATAGCAAGTTCTCTCCTTTCCTCTGATAATAGTTTCTTGTTATGTCTGTCCACAGTCAAAGCTTGAGATGTACTTTCTTTCAGTCTGATCTCCTAATTTGGACAAGCTAATTGTTTGTCCAGGCTGGCACTATCTTGCTCCAGGCAGGGGTAATCAGACACCTGGTACACACCTGGAGCCTGATGCTGCCCTCCTGATTTATAACCTAGGTATAATTCATCTTGTCTATATTACTTAGGTGCTTCCCTATGTGCTCCCATGTGCCCCTGGCACAACTCATCAGACAGAGAGCATAATCTGATACCAATTAGTACAGATAAGCACATTTCAAAAAGTTCTAGTACCACTTGGATAACATCCAAGAGCCATGGGACTCTTCAGCCTGGAAAAGCGCAGGCTCAGGGGTGATCTGGTGGCCACCTATAAGCTTATCAGGGGTGTTCACCAGGATTTGGGGGAACGTCTGTTCACCAGAGCACCCCAAGGGATGACAAGGTCGAACTGTCACAAACTCCTCCATGACCGTTTTGGGCTGGACATAAGGAAGAACTTCTTTACTGTCCGAGCCCCCAAGGTTTGGAATAGACTGCCACCAGAGGTGGTGCAAGCACCTACTTTGAACGCCTTCAAAAAACATTTGGATGTTTATCTTGCTGGGATCCTATGATCCCTGCAGACTTCCTGCCCCTGGGGCAGGGGGCTGGACTCGATGATCTCCTGAGGTCCCTTCCAGCCTTAATGTCTATGAATCTATGAATCTCCCTCTCCACCTCCAAGTTCAGAAACTGGCCTAGAAGTACATTGAAAAGAGGCTTTCTTGGGAGGTAGCCCATGCTTCTTGGATATATCTGGCTTTCAGAAATAACCTCTCTTTCAGCATTGTGATGATGAGTGTTTCTCATCCTGTCTTACCTGGAAAGCATCATAAGAAAGAAAGAACAAAGGAATACACTTTCAGGCCTCTTCTCTGCTCTCTTGCACCTCATGTACAGGTGGGTACAATGGGGCAAAGAATTACCAAGTCTGAATTTGTTCATGCTGGCAGCAGTGTTAACATCCCATATATGCAGAGGCAAAACAAGTACAAGAAGATGTAAAACAGGGGAGAGTCATGCCTAACTGTTTCAGCAACTCTCATTTTGGAAGTAAAGGTTCAGGGTAATTCTTGTCTTACCCTCAGCCCCACCCCTCTGTCCTTTGAGACACCAGCCTCTGACCTACAGCCACATGGTTCACAGCCATCTCTAATGGTTACTACAAATGTTCTGGCGGAGCAGAACTGCTTTCACCTCATGGCAAATCACTGCATGGACACCAGGAGGGGTGGGGAAGCACCCTTGGGGAAGTACCATTGCACTAGCCACATTCAGGCTGCAAGCAGAGCCCATGTAAAGTAGCAAAGCCAATATCCCAGGTTAAAAAGAATTCATAACAACCTAGGTAACAAAAGGTGTGTCTGCTCTGGGGCCACGTCCCATTTCTGAGGCCCTCCCACCCACTTCCGTTCCTACCCTGCATGTCCAAATTGGGCATTGAAGCAGTGAGGATTCACTAGGGGCACCTACCTGTCCTGTCTCTTGCAAGAGCAGTCAGAAAGGGGCCAGGGTCCCCAAAATCCTCCCTCCCCCACTGTATTTCCTGTCTGGAACATTCAGAGCAAGAGTGGATGGGCAGAGCTTAGCTTGTAGCAGCAGCCTTTAGAGAGGCACACGGCCAATGTACACACACCTACGGTAAACATAACAGTCTCACACTAGGCCTATTTTCCCGTAGGGAGGCATCTGGCAGTCTCTGGGTAGGTTCATCCAGCCCCTCCTTTGGGGTGCTTACAAGAAATCTGCTCTTCCTCCTGTCACCCGCTGAGCTGTGCTGTCCCCTTTGGAAGTCCTGACCCAGTGCAGGTGTATTTGGGTGGGAGGTAGGGAGGAAAGGACAGACTGACAAAGCCCATCTCAGCACATTAACCCCTTGGCCATGCAGTTTATACATCCCTCACAGTGAGATGCCCTAGTTCTCGCTCTCATTCCTAAGCGTAAAATCGCAAACCCTCTCATACTCAGCCTGTGAAGAATTAGGTCTTTACTTGAGAATGTGAGGTTAAAACAAAACTTGCTTGATATCAGCTTTCATTACAACCCTGAATTCCAGAGTTATGGTCTTTACTGCGATTTGGGGCCAACTTGCAAGTGAACTGCAGGACAATTTTTGATTTGTTTTGGATGGAAATCATATAGAGCTCAGTGCATTTGGCAGAGCTGTGCTGAAAGTTTTGGGTTCAGTTGAACGGAAAGCTCAGGAGGGGGAAAGGCCCAAACCCAGTAGGAGTTGGAAACAAAATGCAGGTCTTGCGTGATCCTCTGTTCATGGAAAACACTGCAGTTCTCATGGCCACAGCCACTATTCAAGTTGTGCAGTAATAAATGTACAGAGCTGGGGGCGGGGGGGCTCAAATAGACTGAGGTTTCAGAGAACTCTAGATATCTCTTTGATGTAGATGGCCTCTTTATTTTTCTTTAGAAAACATCTAGAACTGTATAACCCTGTGACTTGGTTATAACAAAGCAGTTCCCTGACCCAGTTAAAACTCAACTCAAATCTTGATGTAGAGAAGAAACGACAGTTGATAACAAAAACAGACCCCCCCCAACCCAAATTCATTTAAAGAGGATAGTTTTATTTTGCTATATTGATTGTTTTAAAAAAATAAACCTGTTTAAAATGAACTCTAAATTGAATACAAAATGTTAAGCCCTAAACTTATTATAATCTCTCATAATGTTTCAATAAAAATAAAGATGCTAAACCTATGAACCAAAAGGAAGAATCAAGGGAAGAATATGAAATCTCCGTCCCTGGAAATTTTCAAAAGTAGATTAGACAGCAGGCTTGGATGGTTTACTCAGGGATGTTGCTGCCTTGAGCAGGGGGAGTAGACTAGATGACTGCACAGGGTCTCTTCCAGCTCTACATTCCCATGACCCTATGATCTAACTTTTAGATCATATATTTAGATAATATATTTAACTATTTAAATTTAGTTAAATATAAAACTATATTTATAGTTTTATAAATATGGCACCATAAATCATGTAGTGTACTGAGGACTTGATCTTGTGGTGGGCTCAGCATCTGTGTTCCTGGGTGCAGGAGACTGAGAAAGTCATATCAGGAGTTGGGACGCAGCAGAAGACACCATCATGTATTCCATTAGGATTATCCACTAAACAGCACAAGGATGCAACACATGTACCAAAGACTTGGCATTCTATTTTGGTTGTGAATCCGCATGCTGTAATAAGAATTAACCTTTCTTTAAAATATTGCTGAAGTACAAATACATTGGCAACACTGTGGAGGGGAATGGTGGGGAGGGGACGGGGTGCATGTGCCTCCCGCCTCCTCCCCCGATTTCTGCACGGATGCAGAGCTGCAGCCTAGCTGGAGCCAGGGCCCAGCAGCAGCAGGATTGGCTGTGACTGTGCAACTTGTGTACTGACCAGGGGCATGGGGCTGCAGCCTGGTCAAAGCCAGTGCCCAGCAGCAGCGGAGAATTGGCAGCATGGACTTGTGCCTCCCAACTGTTAACAGTTCTGCATCACCTCTGTACAAATAGAAAAACTGATTTAAATCAGGGCCTTCCATGTGGCAATGTAAATCAATCTACTCTAGCCTTGACTCCATTGTCTTATTGTGATCTAGGAATCCAGCTTTTGGTTCTGGCTCCACTTGAAAAACCGAGTTTCGAGCATGTCAGGATTACTCTGTCATAACCTCATCCCCCAGGATGGTAGCATTTATCTCAGAAATGTGTTCTAAAATGGGTTTAAAAATGATGTGTAAAATGACAAAATAGTCTCAGTGATCGATTTTGGTTCATCTTGGCTCAGGTCTGATCAATTTCACTCTTCCTGTAAAGCCAAACTGTAAGTACGTATGCCTCAGACCTAACCTTCCTATCTCAATCTCCTGTCAGAAGCAATCACAAGCAAAGTTTCAGTTGGTGGTGCCCTCATTCTCAACTTTGATGCCCTGCATCAAAATACTCCAGCTAAAGCCTGCTAGCCTGCTGTTTTGTTTGGTGAGTTGGTTTGTTTCCTTTGGGTGACATTTGAGTGGTTTTCACATTCAGAAGTGCATGGGCCTTTGTAGTCTTTGTCAGGAAACAGAGCTGAGGCTCACACTCCCTAGGCATGAGCTCCTTAGCAGCCTCTCACTCCTCACAAGGAGCAGCCCTGCTCCTTTCATCAGAAAAAAAGCACCAGGAGACCCCTCCTTTGCAACAACAGTCAGAGATCCTAATCTCCCTTCACAGGCAGACTCAATAAGCCTATTTCTCTATGAATACACAGGTTTAGAGGGTTGTGGTGAAGCTATTTATAGTTGCCGTAGCTTCTGCAACAGTAAAAAGCTTTGGTATGATATGAAACCAAGCCGAGCAAAAGTATTTTTCATTGAAAAATAGATGACAACTTGTTTGTATTAAAAGCAGGAGAAAGGACTTGGAAAGGTGGCTTGGTATGCAGCAGGTTTTCAGTTTGGCCCATCTCAGGTTGGGGTGCCTGACTCCATTTTGGGTACATAAATTCAAGCGGCCTGATTTGAAGATAAACTGGTGTCCTCAATTCCTTCGGGGACAAACCGAACAGCCCAGAACTGTAGTGACTACCTATAATTAACAACTCAAGTCTCCATTTGAACATTGCAGTTACGGCTTCCCTCTAAAATGGACAATGTTACAGCCACAAAAAGGATTACCCCAAGACTTTCTGCAGTTGATAATCCAGACTGTACCACAGAATCTAGTATTCTGGGCTTAGACTGGGTTTAGCCCTTTCCTTAATATTGCTATGAACAAGCCAGGGTGCGTAGATGCCTTTAGTAGCTGAATTTCAGCCTTTAGTGGCTGAAATTGGAAATCTTCCTATGCTGTGTAGTTAAGAACTGTGCAAAAAAAAAGTCTTTTCCAGTTTGCTAGCCTGGCTGCAAAAATGGTAGAAAAAACACTTTTGGGGGCAAACAACTTGTTTAGCAAAAAACAACTTTGTTTAGTTTTTAGGGGGTTTTTAACTTAAAAATTTTAGTTAATGTTAAGGAAAATTTACAATGAAATGCCAAATGAAAAACTAAAATATTTTGTTCCCAAAATGTCAAAATGAAGCATTTTGGGGCACCGGGGGAGGGGAGTAGCCAAAATAATTCAGTCCATTTGAACTAAATTCATCAATCATTTAAGTCAACCTAAATCTACAGCTTTTGGTGAATAACTAGCCAAAAAAGTCTGCATAGATCTAGCCACAGGCACTATATTGCAACTTGATAAGGTAACTTCTTGTTTAGTTGAAACATCAGGAGTCTATACTTTTGTAGAAAGCTGCTTTAAAGTTCTATCCCTGCTGCTACTGCAATATCATGAAAGAGCAACCACAACTAAAATTGCTCACCTTTTTCAGCACATATGAGATGTTTTACATTTCGTCACATTGAAGAGGCAGGACAGTTAAACACGGAAACGCACTGTGACATGTTGTACAATTTATTTTGCTCAAGTTAACTGTAAACTAGAAGACTAGAACATGCTCTACAGCTACTACTAGGTAAAGGCAAAATCAGTCCTATTGGGTGCTTATAGATACACTCGGGGATGGGTGCAGGCATTTTAATTAGAGCAGTTCCTGGAGAGCCACTCTAATTAAAATGCCCCATTGTCACGTGTATTAAGCATTCTACACTTCAAAATAGCAATGAGGACATTTTAAATAAAGCTCATTCAACAAGCTTTAGTTAACATGCCCTGGGACCATTTTGAAATGTGAGACACTTAATACACGTGACGGTGAGGCACACTGGAGAGTTCTAATTAACTGAGCCTGCTCAGGCACATTCTAATAAGAATTCATTGGAGCACCCTATATCTCTCCTAGGTATTTAGGTCACTTAAAGACCTGTTAACCCAAACATAATAAAACAATAAATTTCCCAGTTCAGACAAGCCTTTGAAAGTTTTCTTTGCAAGCATAAGAATGAGAAATGTATTTTCCCTTCAGGTGGAACCTTAGATTCTACACAATCTAAATACACCATGTAAGCTTTAGGTATACTCTGAAGGCCAGAGTTCTCTGTTTGACATCCTTGCTTTAAAAAATTTAGGAGGGGGTCGATAGAAATTTCTGAGTACATAGTATCTACTAAAAAACTAAATAATTTCCCCTCCAAAAAACACACCCATCCATTGGTGATATTACTTATATGAGTTCCTGAGTCAGATAAAACATCTTTGTCCTCTGCTCCCCCAAAGCACTCTTTTTTCATGGAACAGAATTTCCATTGTTGGCAGAGCTGGCAACATTAGCTGAGAAGTCTGGACCTCTGGCTTCTATTTCTGCCCTTGCCAACAGCCTGCTGTGGCACCTTGGGCTTCTCTTTCACTTCTCTGTACCTATGTTCCTTCATCCTTAAAATAGGGTTAATGATATTTACTTACCTTTTCTAAAGTGCTTTGAGACCTAAATCTGGAAAGTGCTGTATAAGAGCTAACCATTATTAAATAATATGAATCACTTATTCGTTCCTTAATACAAGTGTTCTTCCTCAATTTGAATTATATTGTTATATATGAAGTGACTCAATCTGCCTTCTCATGAGGAATATAACCTTTTGTATCAAATCATAATCCCCCCATCTACACACATCAAGGATTTCCTTGTTCACATATTTCACTGAATTAAGTACAAATTTTCCCCAGCACTTCCCAACACTCAGACTCACTCACCCACTTCCTCAGCCACTAGAAAATTCTTTTTGCACCCCCTGAAAAGAAAAGGAAGCTGAGCTAGTCCATAAGTGGAAAAATTATGCATAGAATTTAACTCAGCTAATGCAAAAGGGGACTATATTTTCTATTACTTCATGTCCTCTGAGGGAAAAAATATGTAATTTTTTAAAAATATTGGCAAGCATCCTAGGAATAGTGCACATCTTCCTAGCAATACCCAGCAGTAGGGTGCTCCATGGGCAACCAGTGCTGCCTTAGTCAGGGGGGACATATGCCCCTTCTGCAACCAGTCCTGCCAACCGGGGTGGGGTCCCCCATGGCCAATCCCGCCAACCGAGGAGGGGTCCCCCGCAGCCGATCCTGCATTCGCCACTGGGGGGCTGCATACCCAAGTACTAAATGACTGAGCAGTAACCAGGGTGACTGCACAGTAGCATCCCCCCATGGCTTCCTGGTGATGCTGACTACACGGTAGCTTATTACTACTGCGCTGTAGCTCATTACTACTGTTCAGTAGCATCGCATGGCATGAACCGTGATGCAACCCTAGTGCACAGTAAGGTTCTCATATAGATGTGGCCAGTGGGAATCCCTCACTGTAGAGTTAGTCAGGGTGATCTGCACCAGGTTGGCTTAGCCCAGCTCTGAGTGGTCAACTTAGAAAGCCATATCCAAATGACTAGCTCCTCACTGGTGTTTTACTTAGCCATGTGTATTTTTTAAATAATTTCCCATAGGGAAAAGTGTGCATGTGTGTGTGTGCATGCATGCATTTGCACATGCATGCATACATGCACACATACTACAGTAAGCTAAGTCGCTTTACAGTTCCTTGCCAAGGAACTGTGGGAGAACTTGTCTGTCTTCAGGCATATGTTGAAAATTGCAAGAAATTATTTGAGGACCATCAATATTTTAGGAGTAGATTACCAGCCCAAGTGAAAGTGCAACCTGATTTCTAATCTGCTGTCCCAACTAGGTCTTCTAGCTAGACAGGAAATGTAGAAGCTAAGGTTAATATTATTAGAAGTGACTTGTGATTTTGGAGCATCCAATTTGAGCCACATTTCATGAGATCAGATTTGTAGCCAGTGCTAACCCTCTGCAAAAATAAATCCTGAGTGTTTCTAGTTATGGCAACCAAAAATGGAAATATTTGAAATCTCTTGTCTCATACAGAACTTTGTCATTTGTAAAATGTGCATTTTAACCAAACTATTATCTTTTGTTTCACAGACTATAAATTGATGTCACATTTGTCCCAGGAGAAAGACTTTTGTCCCAGGATCCTACAAAAATTGAAGTCCATTGTCCCATTTCAAGTCCCTCTGAAGTATGCAAGATAAAATATTGTAATGTTTTTTTCCCCAGAACATGGCCATGTGCCCCTGTAGGGTTACTGTGGGACCTAACAGGGACAAGCTGGCCAGGTGATGAACTCTCACTCTCCACCTACTGGCAAAGGAGCAGCAATGCAAGTGGGAAGGGTGATGTTTTTAAATGACTGAGCCAAACCTTTTTCCCATCTGGATCAAACCTTGGAACAATCCGTCTCACCTTGGACAAAGCCTCAACAACCCAACAAAAACATTCATCACAGACCATTAGCTGACTATGGTGGGGTGAGGTGGGGAGAGAAGGGTTGGGGGAACAGTTCAGGAAAATAATCTGCACATTAAAGGTGGCCTACCCTACAAAATGCTTGAGACTATCTAATGCATATAATTTATTACCTATCACTTTCTTTGTAACACCGAACAGGTTCTTACCTCCTCAAGTATAAAATGCTTTAATACCCTGGATGGGTACCTACTGAACAAAGGCTTCTCCCAGGATGAAATTGTTCACAGCTTTACTTGCTTTCATTTCTGAGATCACGTTGCCCTCCAAGAACCTGCATTTTCGAGCAGGTAAGAAGCTTGTTGAATTACTGAGTCACATATCTATAAAGCATCTAGGATAGCAATTACAGTTAAAGGTTTCAGGAGTTGAACTCTTTTGTGTGGCATTAGCAGCTGGAAACATCTTGTCCTTGTTATGTATGTTGGCTGCCTGATGAGTCATAGCTGATTGTGGATAATGTAAAATAAAACCAACAGGGGATGGGGTTACAATGAAGTGATATAGAAAAGTTACATCTGTATGACCAGAAGAAATGTTATACTTCAGGCATATGCCTGATATTGTCAATGATCCTCAATAGATCTATTATTAAGGAGCATAAGCCAGTAGGCTAGGCCCATACATTCTACAAATTAGTCCTCTTCACAGCTATGTGAATGACTGGGAATCAGTTTACAAATCCAGTTTATTGATTCCTAGGTTACCACAGACCAGGAGAGCTGAAAAGGCAGCCCCCCTAAGGGGGTTCTGCTGCTCTGTGCAGCAATTCTTATGGAAGATATACATACATATATCTATACACTTGCATCTACATACATATATATACACACACACACATATATATACACACACCACACATGCACACATATATATAGGCACGATTGATCCTCTGGATCCTGGTGTACAAGTAAGAGATGTAGTCAGGTGCCTGATGAATCCACTTGTGACTGACAAGCCGTATGCAAAGAGTGACACAGCTTATTACAAGTTTCACAGATCTGTGTGTTGTCTGAGTTAGAGTCCAAGTTTACAGCACACTGCTTTTTTCTTTCTCACTTTGCTTCCATTCTCTGGATCAAAGCCGCTTCATGCTGAGCTGCACACAGTGCCAGATGTTGCTTCCAGATCGGACAGGATTCTACATGCTCCACTCAGCTTTCTACAGTGATGTTGAATGACTTCATATCATTTTTGCACACATTGTGGTACTGCCATAGAGGGCAATCCCACTTTCTAGAGTTGTCTCAAATATCACTGTACACAATATTTTTGGGGATGCAGTCTCCACCCATTCTCCTGACATGGCCAAGCCATCGCAAACTCCTCTTCCTGATAGTGGTTTCTAACTGTGTCAGTCCTATGTGCTCTACTATCTCTGTGTTTGGTATTTTGTTTTCCCGCTTTATTTTCTGGACCTTTCAAAGGCATCTTATGTGGAAGCTGTTTGATTTCTTGTTTTTACTAGCATATGTAGTCCACATTTCTGAGCCATAAAGCAGTGATGACAGCATGTAAGTCTCATAGATTCGTATCTTCACCTTAGCTGATAGTTTGCTGTTATTTCATGCAATAACAGCCCAAAATTCTTATCTGCTTCTCCAACTCTGTTAGTCAGTTCAGTCTGAAAGTCAAGATTTCTGCTGACTGGAGAACCCTGTAGACTGTGGAGAGGATGCTGTTTGTCAGCTGGGCTTCTGTCTGATGCTCTTTATACTTCCATTTCTTAAGTAGGATGGGTCTGTCTTCTACAGGAAAAGCTGGGCTCTTTGGGACTGCCAGATAGGAATTGAGGAGCACCCTTTCGTACCCAGGGAAATCTAACTGATGGCAACGTCCTACTCTTTCTTTTGTTTGGAATTATCTATAATGGTGATGGGTGAAATGCCAGGAGCCCAGGCCTCTACCACAGGAGATCTTGGAAAGAAGAGGCAAGCTCCTTCTGCAGGAAAATGGCACCCAAATGAGCAGGGAGTCATGCAAACTGGCTCTAGTGCTCTGAGGTTCCCTCATGTGTACCTTTCCCCAGCAACTGTGCATCCTGCTTGGGCCTTTTGGTATATGAAGGGCTTCCCTATGACTTGAGTTTAAGTGGGTGCTGTCCTGTGTTGCTGTCTGTATTTTCTAGTTCATACTCTGTTCTTCCCCTGGCTCTGGCATGATCTGCCAACCCCAGCAGATCACATGTACTCTTGAACTGTCCAAATAAATAATCATGTAGTCTGCATCAGTGACTTGCTGGGCTGTGTGAGCAAGGGGCTGGCAGAAGAGATCTGGAGGTGGGATGGGAGCTCAGGATCAGGAAGACTCCCATTTCAAAGCCCTGTGACCTCTGGGCTGGAGTTCTTAAGTCTGTGTCTAGGAAACAAAGAACTCATTGCAGGGGGTGCTCTAAGCTTCTTCTTTCTTTGAGCTGGAGTCTGTTCTGGGCTTGCCCTATGGAGTCAAGATAACAACTCCAAGTGCTAGGGACTGGCTGTGAAGGGGCCTCCAAAATAAATTTAAAAAAAAAACCCAAAAAACTCTACGCGACACTGGTCAGGCCGCAGCTGGAGTATTGTGTTCGGTTCTGGGCGCTGCACTTCAGGAGGGATGTGGACAGCATCGAGAGGGTCCAAAGGAGGGCCACTCGCATGATCAGGGTAAGCAGGGCAGGCCCTATGAAGAGAGGCTATGGGACCTTAACCTGTTCAGTCTTCACAAGAGAAGGCTGAGGGGGGTCCTGGTGGCCATCTATAAACTCACGAGGGGGGACCAGCAGGGTTTGGGAGAGACCCTGTTCCCCCTAGCGCCCCCCAGGGTAACAAGGAATAACAGCTACAAATTGTTAGAGAGTAGGTTTAGACTAGACATCTGAAGGCACTACTTCACAGTCAGGGCGGCTAGGATCTTGAACCAACTTCCAAAGGAAGTGGTGCTGCCTCCTAGCCTGGGGGTCTTTAAGAGGAGGTTTGACATCTACCTGGCTGGGGTCATTTGAGCCTGGTTTTCTCTTCTGCCCAGGGCAGGGGGTCAGACTTGATGATCTACAAGGTCCCTTCTGACCCTACTTCTATGAATCTATGAAACCCAAGTGGCAAAAGCTGATGACAGTGCCAAGAGATTTACGCTCCAGAGAGATGGCAGGTATTGGTTCTTCTACCCCTTGATACATAATCATCAGTCTTCTTGAGATTAATTGCCATCCCAAAGCTCTTGCATGATGCAGAAAATCTGTCCAAGAGATTTTTCAGGGAAGATTCACTGTGGGTAAGGCTGCATCATCTGCAAACAGGAAATCTCAAAACCAGCTCCTTCACCTTGTTTTTCGCTCTAAACCTTGTGATGTTGAATAAGCCTCCATTTAGCCTAGTTTGAAGATAAATGCCAACACTGCTGTCCTTGAATGCATGAAGAAGCAGGAATTAAAAGTAGATATATGAGCAGCAGCATAAACAGCCTTGGAATAAGCTAGATTGAAGGTCCTCCCACAGCCAGCTGCCCATAGGGATATAATATTTAAGACACATCAGTTTCTCTAGGCAGAGGCACACACACTTGAGTAATGGAGCTAGGCTTATATCTGACTGCCTTTGACTCCCCTGGTCAAATGACCAAGTGCCCATTTATAACTGGGTTGCCTGGGAGTAGCCTTTGGCATAGGTCAAGAGCAGGGCTTGAGGTCAAAAACTAGTTTAGTATGGTGCTTACCTGCTTGCCGAGGGAGAAGAAGAAAGAACAGCCAGCAGGGAAGAGTCTGTGCTGCAGTGAGTCGGGGGGAGGGAGGGGAGAGGAGGAGGTGCTGGGAGGGTATAGCCTGCACTTATCTCCTCAGGCTTCCTTTGCTTATCACTCTCTCCCTGCTTCATCCTTCAATGGCTGCCCCAGCACCCTTGCTGAGAATCACTGCTGTATGGTAATCGACTACTGTCAACCAAAGAACAACCTGTACATTCGTTTGGTAGAGGTTTGAGTTTCTGCAAATAAAACACCAGAATTGCAACCCCAACCCCACCCCGCCCCCCAGTTACAGGCACGTGTGATTTATACAGGATAAAATCATTTAGGGGCCAATGGCACCACAACATAATCCCATGCATCTTTTCAGCAATCACTTGTAAGTTTAAGCATTTTTTTTACTATTTATTACTTGTATAGGTGGTAGCAATAGACAGAAGAGCCCAGTCCCTTTGAGCTGTAGGCCTCCATCTTAAAATCATTAGAATCCAGGGAGAAGCATTCTCTATTTCGCACATATCAGCTTGAAAAAAAGCAACTGATATGGGTTTTATGGAGATCACCAAATCCCCATCTGATTTCCTATTAGGAGCTGCAGCAGCAGCAGCAAACTAACAAGTACTAATCCCAGAGCTGTGAACATTTTGCTGTTAACATCATTGATGATTTACAAGGAATTAAACAAAAGGCAGCCCAAGAGTCCGTGGTGGGTGGCCTCAGCTGCAGAAACACAAGATAAAACACATCCATGTTTGCTCGCTGGGGAAAAAAGAAAGACAAGAAATTCTGCATCTCAGCCACGTGAAACAACACATATCACATCGATTTTCAAACAACCCATAAACCAGTTCATGCTTACCCACAAACAAAAAACTCATGGTCCTTAACAAACCTCTCAGTGAACCAAGTCTGAGTTATGAATTTGTAAAGAAACCTAAAACCAAGCAAATTTCAAGTACTTTCACATTTTGTTGTGAAAATCTTGTTCAGGCCGAGTCAGTTTACTCAGGAGTTTAGGCAAGTATGACCTTGTCACATATGGATAAAGAATCCCTTTACAAATTAAATATGCTACAGAACAAAGAATTGTGGGTAGTCTTTACCTAAATCGAAATGTCCCATGTTTTGTATTTGTTACATTATATTATTTAGAATATAAGAATAAGAAAATAACATAAGAATATGAGGATCATCCTTAAGGCTGGAATTCAACCTGCCCTTGCACCCTTTCTTATATCCACTCATGATTTTCTGAATTTGGAAAATGTCCACACTTTATTTTAGTCCAAAGGTGGCTTGTTTATGAAAGGAGGGCTATGGGATTCAGCCATCTTTTAAAATCAGGCACACAGAGGGAAAAATTATCCATCCTTGTTATCAAAAAAATAATTGTTGAGAATTTTTTGGAATATGAAAAATGAAGATCTCCTGATGATTTCCTTATACAGTTTGTGTCCACTTGTTCTCTCTTGCATTATACTTAAAACTGTAAGCTGCTTGGGGTGGTAACTATCATTATTATGCATTTGTACAGTGCTGAGCTGAATCTGAGTTTAGTGCTCCTTGGAGCACTAAATTCAAAGCAGTTAAACTTTGAAGGGTCACTATTTAGGTCTTAGGTTTAAAAACTGGCTAGTGACATTTCATTAGCTACCTATATGAAGAGGCATAGAACACTCCTATATGACATTCCAACTCATGCTATGATATAACCCCTCCATGCTATTGGGTCAGAAAGTAGATGGGCTCCTACGAGCTTTCTCACCACACTTTATTACACTGCTGGGACTTGAATAGGAAGACTCAGCAGCAAAAGGTAATGTTATGTATTGCAAATAAATATACAGAAGTGGGGGAGGGAGGGGGCTGAGGGGAAAAAAGTATTTACACCACTGATGTGTCCTGTGCTGTTACCAGCAAGTTCAGGTTTACAATTTAATAATAATTTATAATATCCCTTTCAACTATTTTACAAGAGCAGTAAGGAATTTTGTAATAAAATACTAAAAGTGATGTAATAACTGCAAAATGTTTTTCTCAAATTCCAGCACTTTGGGATCAGGATAGGGCCAACTGGAACTGGAAGGAGCATATCATGGGAGAAGCTCTTTCACTTGTTAAAGTATAACAGAGATGGGGAGGCACACACTAAAAGAATTTGCTGTTACTCATTCACCAGTACTAGTTAGCTCCTCCCCTCCCACTATCACCTCCCTTCAAATCCCAGTGTGCCATACATTAGAAACCACTCCCTGTGTTTTTCCTAGAGGAAAACAGCAACAACCCAAATTAAATTTCAGCCTCTTCATCTTCTCCCACATGATCCAAATGACACACTTTGCATTCCTTCCCTGATTTATTACCTCTCAGCAATAAACTTTAGCAGGATTCTGCTTCCTTAATAGGTGGTGCTGTGGTAGTATTTGCACAATATCACACTGTAGCAGCTTTAGTTGATCTTGTCTTCTGACATGACTCAGGTTCTTCAGCAGTCACTTTGCAAAAAAACCAAAAACCAACAGATATTCAGAGGACTTGGAATGAGCTGCCATGAGTGTGGAGGAAGGAGGAGGAGAAATCTAAGAAATCCTTTGTTCGCAGTGACATGGATCCTCTGTCCATGCAACTCTGCCTCCCAGTATTTCTGCTGAGATAACATTTTAAGGAGCTGTGTACAATGATGGGAGGGTTTCCCCAACACCTCCAGAGACATTAATTTTGGCAGATTGCTTTTCCTAGCTCAGTATTTAAAAGCAGAAGTTATCGGTGCATAAATCACCCTGAGTTTATTTGCAAAGTCTGTAAGATGAGATAAAGGCAAGACAGTTTGACAAACTGTTGGTGAGGGCAAAGGGTGGAAGGGGGAAGGAAAGAGACAAATAGATGACCTTCCGCAGATTATGTCATGAGTCGTGCAAAAGGGGGCAAATAAGATCAAGAAAAAGTTTCCAAACATTTCAAGACAGGATGTTGCTACATGGACCAGCTACACAGTAGAGTGTATCCAATATCATATTCACAAAAGGCATTACATCACATCAAGGGAAAAGCCAGCAGATGAACTCACACTGTGAAATATTCACTTGAGATCTAGCCAAATCCAAATAGGAGAGCCCATTATTACACTATTTAAAGATTTCCACAGATTGCTGTATTTTCTCCCTTCCATTCCCCACACTGTCATCTTATTTTAATAGAAGTTGCAGCAGCTCTACCATCCTCCATACTCATGGACCCCTGCCAACTGCCCATCATAGACTTCGGTGTCATGCCATACAGTATGACATGCTACAAAAACAACAAACAAACATCTGGTAAACCTTAAAAACAGGCTTCTCTTCCCTCATCAAATAAAAGAAAGGAAAAGAGCTTCCCACAAATCCAACTGAAGTTTGTTTTACTTATTTTTCAAGTGAATGTATTAATCGTTAAAAGCTCCCAAGTGACAGCCCTGGGAACTGAAGTCCTTAATTTCTTCATACACAATTGGCCTGATTCTCATTTACATTAAGGATCCTTTGTGCCATTTTCGTAATGTATAAACGGGGCCCAAAGTGGATGTCCATGTCCACACTTCACAGTTTGTCCACGGACAGATGATCCTAAACAAAACCTTCCCATCTGTTCTCAGCTCACACACACACACACATACACACACACACACACACGCGCGCACGCACTATGTGAAACCATGTCAGGAGTCTCCCCACTCCTGTTTCCAGTGTGCTCAAGTCCTAGGTTTTGCACGTATGAGTGGAAGGGCAAGGGTTGTTCAGGAGCATCCTTTTTATAATGCTAGTGGTGAGACAGGAGTTACGTCTCCATCTCCAGTTCTTCTGCAGAGGTTTCTAACAGTTAGTTCCCTAGGTTTTGGATGCTATGGACACCAGTCCACTAGGAATTGGAATAAGACCACTAGGTTATAATAACTCTTGCTCTACAACCTTGACCTAGAAGACATTTTCCTGCACACAACCTGCCCCCTGAATAAGATGCGTACCTTGTTTCTGAAAGGCAGAATGAAGGGGGGTGGGGGGGGGAAGGATCTTTCCTTGAAAATACTAGTAAGTAGCAGCAGAGATGTGGGGCAGACATTTTCCAAAGTGGAAATTTTCCAATGCTTTATTTTTCAGTGGAAAATTTTCCATTTCTAAAAATTCATTGTTTCGTAAAATTCATTAGTAACAATAAATGGATGCCAATACAATTAGGCAAGTTTGGCAGTTTCAGTTTCAAAGTTGTAATTAATGTTTTTCAGGTGATTATCCCTAGGAAGTGTGTTAGAGAGTACATATATGTTTTATTGATTTGTAAACAGGAGGGTAAATACACTCACATAATAATCCAAGCCAAAAAACAAGTTATGAATTCACCTAATTGGTGAATACAATGACGACAATGTTGGCAAACTGCAAAGTGACTGTGAAGGTATTCAATGATCATCATATTGATAATCAGACTTTGAAGAAATTACAGAAAGAGAAGCAGGGGAAGAAAATTGCACTTCTATTGTCAGGAGAAACTAGATGGGGCTTGGCTACCAAGTGTTTATATAGTTTGCTGAGTGCACAGAACTGTTTGCAGTGTGCTTCAATGGATGACACAGGATCGATCCCAGATTATTCCCATGAACATCCAGAGGCAGATTCTCGACAACGATATGTTCTGGGTTCGAGTTCAAGGAGCATTCAATTTGCTACTACCAGTTTCAGTGGCTATCAAGAAACTTGAAGGAAATACACCAAGCCTTTCAAATATTCCAGAGATATTAAGACAACTGAATGAATATCTAATTGAGCTTTTGTCTTCTTCACCTTTATCCAAAAAAGAAGTAGTAGTAAAAACAAATGTTTACTAAGAGAGCTGAGTTTTGTTCTCATCCAGTTCATCTGGCTGCAAACCGTTTTGATCCTTATCACCGAGGACAAAATATATCAGAAGATGAATTCTCTACTGGTCTTGATACAATTATGGAACAAGCTAAGAACGTCCCCATCATTGATGAACTAGCCATAATAACAGACATTGCCGAGTACTGTGCAAAAGAAAAACTTTGGAGCAAACACATCATTTGGCAGGCAGCAGAGAATATGTCTCCTCTCACATGGTGGAAGGGATACTGTAACACCCGACTGTTGTCCAGGATTGCTCTAAGGATCCTAAGCATTCCACCAACACCAGCTTCTTGTGAACATTAACTAGCAGGCTTTCAGCTCAATCAAGACAAAAAAGAGGAATAGACTAACAAATGAAAACACAACTAATTTTGTTTCTATTTCTCAAAATCTCTTGCTTCTGGAGAATCAGTCAGAAGAACAATTAGTGAAGAAGATGCAGTGTGATGATAAGTTGCCTTTGCCCACAGACTTATCGGTAAAACCATCTGTCGCAGTGCACTAGAGCGCCCTGCTCCTTTAAAGAGCTGAAACTCTTGTTGGAAGCCCCAACTGCTGGTTACCAGGGCAGCCAGAATGACCTAGTGGCCCACACCTGTCAGCGGTCAGCTGACTGGAAGGGGCAGGGCCTGGCTCACATATAAACCTCAGGGCTGAGGCCAGGAGGGCAGTTCCCTGCCAGCAGCCCAGGGGGAAGGACTTCTCCAAGAACAAGCAAAGGGGAGAGGCCTGACTGCACGAGCAGCTCCTGATACTGTTGTGGGACGGAGTATTCCCCAGTAGGGTTTAAATGACGTTATATCCGGGCAACTTGAATTTATGTTACAGCCCAGGGGCTTGTGTTTCATTGTTGTATAATACCAGTGGTTTGGGTGAGGCTATTAGGGGAGGAGGAGGCCACATAGGGGACCCACGGCAGCATAGGAGACCCCAGCGCCAGAGAGGGCGCAGCACTTGGGGTGCACTGACCCCAGTGCCAGAGAGGGCGCAATATTTGGGGTGCACAGACCCCAGGCACCAGAGAGGGTGCAGTACTTTGCAGGGCTGCGAGGAGCAGAGCGATACAGGGCTGAGGAGAGCCCAAGTGCCAGTGTGGCACAGAGCCAGACTGGGCTGCAGAGGGCCCAGGGAGGACAAGAGGGCCAAATTAAATAAGTCCCAGACCAAACAATGTTGGTACCATCTGCGAGGCTTTGGGTGTGGTAAAGGAGTGGTTGGAGCCACGCATAGCCCATAAGGCTAGGGTGCTCCGAAACACCCATTGTGACATCTGTATTGGAGCGGGATCCACCAGGGGTCTGGAAACCCATGGGGTCCAGAGAGTCAATCAAGACTGTGTCCAAGAGGACTGAAAGGCAGCCTCCCTATCATTCATGCCATCAAAGACATGGCAGGAGAGAATAGAGGGTGCCCATTGGGCCAACTTGGCATGGTGGGGGGCCTTGGGGAGATCACAGCCATCCTGCAGGACCCCATTCTGTGACACCATCCGTTAGTAAAAGAGAATGTGGTCCAAGTAGTTCTGAATCAGATTTGCCTCAATCTGATTCTGAAATGGAGCTAATAAGTAGGGCAAGTGATTCTACAGATAGTGACAGCGAAACTGGAGGTGCTGCAAAGACCTCAGTGGAAGAGAGTTAAAACTCTATTGAAGTAGATGAGCAGACAACCACAGCATATCATGAACAGTTCTTTGGGTGTGCTAAAATGAGTGTCAACAGTTTTCAGTGCCTTCAGTTTTTTTCTTAAATTTAAACAAACAATGTAAGGGAAGTACATGCTACTGTGTATTGTCTTTACATTTTTACAAGTATTCCAATACAAATAACTTCTTTCCACATAAAGCTTTGAATTTGTTTGAATATAATATTTAAACCAGACTAAGTGTGCTGTATTTAATTTTTTTTCCTAATCTAATATTTCAGTTCAAATACTTGTGGCTACGGGGACATAAAATTAACATGGGGGTAATTTTTAGTTTTGTTTACTAAATACAAGTCAAATAAACATGTTAAATTGGATCATGCTCTATTTAGGGCATTGGAAAATTTTCTGTTTTTTCCATTCAAAATCACTGTTCCCTCCACACAAAAGTTTCTGGAAAACCCACATCTCTGAGTAGCAGTGGGTGTGCCTGCATGAGACACTTACCACACATTAAGGCTGTGTGAAGCTTTGGTTGCCGATTCAATTCGGCAGAGAGATGGTTCGATTCGGTGGCTGAATCTCCAAATCCAAATCAAATCAGGAGACCCTTTAATCTCTCCAAATTGAATCAGAAACCTCCAAATAGATTCGGAGAGATTCAGAAAGATTCAACGATTTGGACGTAAACACAGTTTTAAATGTCTTTTTCTACATACCTCAAGGTATCAGGCGGCTCGTGAATGCTGAGATGGTGGAGCAGATGGAGCATCCCAGCCAAGTGCAGGGGGGTCCCCAGTGTGCTCGGCAGCAGACCCAGAAGTGGACCAGAAGCACTTCCGGTCCACTTGCAGGTCTGCTGGGGAGTTTGTGGAGGGGGCCCCCCCCCAGCGCTTCCCCAGCTTGGCAACTGGTGCCTCCTGGGTCTGGGGGGGCACCCGGGCCCCCCCCATGAGCCAGTGGGGGCAGGGGGGAGCCCCCTCACTCACTTGGCAGCAGACCCACACTTTCAGGTTCACCCCCGAGCACATGGGAGGGACCCCCACGCACTCCTGTGGGATGCTCCATCTGCCCCAACATTACAGCATTCACAAGCCATGCCTGGTACCTAGAGGTATGTAGAAAAAACATTTAAAGCTGTGTCTATGGCCAAATCACTGATTCTCTGAATCAGCATTGAATCTTCAGATTCGGATTCGGCCAAATCAAATCGGGACAGGGATCCAAATCAACTAATCAAATCACTGTCTGCAACTCAGGCCGAATCTGAATCGAATATGGCCCGTTTTGTATACCCTGTGGGAAGGTCAGGAGTACCCGCATCATGGAGAACCCCGAATAAGAAGACCTGGCTGGCCGGTGCAGCCTGGCTGTACTTTGGTGGGACCTCCCAATCCGCTCCCATGGAGCCTTATTGATTCACCGGGTGCACCGAATTGGTGCAATCACATGGCCGGGAGCTATTTCCGGTGGTGGGCAGCAGCGAGAGAGGAGGGAGACATAGGGAGAGAGAGGGGGGTAGCGGGGATAACCACCCGCCTGCTGCCCGAGACTGAAGTCCCTGGGAATGGGGCAAAAGACCCATCAGGTCTTCAGAACTCAGAGGAGCTCAGAGAAAAATTGAAGAGAGAGACAGAGAAAACAAAGACAGAAAACCCGACTCTGTGCTATGTGATTGCAGCCGGTACATGATTAAGCCGGTGAAACAGTAATTGATGGAGTACGCGGGAAGAGGAAAAAAAAAGGAAAACTGCTTGGCCGCTGGAGTCATGGTTGAGAGACTCAGAAAAGGAACTAGGCAGGAGACAGGGAGTCACTACAGGCTTTCAGAGGTCTTTATTTGTTATTTTTTCGTCCCTATATATATATATGTGTGTGTGTGTGTGTGTGTGTGTGTGTGTGTGTGTGTGTGTGCACGCGCGCGCATCTTGTCGCACCGCTTGTCCAAATGGGTGTCAGCCGGCTCTGGGTCAGGAAAACCATCATCCTCCCAGACTTAATTAGAATCATCAAAGATGTGGCAGGCGAGACAATGGGCCAGGAGCCCTACCCAGTCTTGCCGACTGACGCCTGCCTGCCCTGACACCAGCAGGACAAGTGAATGTCCTCAGGATGCTGGGCCCCACATCCGTACCCTGCAGTGGCCCGACATACCCCTACTGCGCATTAGCCTAATAACACTGTACAGTAGCACGTCATGGCAAAAACTGTGCTAATAACCTACTGTGCAGTGTTATTAGAATAATGTGCAGTAAGTATCACTAAATAACCTTGCACTAGAGCTACTGCACAGTAACGTTAGGTACTGCGCATTTAGCTAGTGCTTTATTAAGGAAATACTAAGCTAAATGTGCAGGATCTAAGGCACAGTAATGAATGTGTAGATGTGCCCAGTAAGCAACAGAGTAGCAACTTCAGTGGCAGGAGTGTCTGGGGAGATGGTGGGGAAAGGGGAAGAAAAAGTGCCCAAAGCTAGCTGCTAGAGAGTCCCATTTGCAGCACTGCAGTTACTTTCACCCCCTCTCCCCTCACATCACCACCACAGAAATTGCTGTTAGCATATTTCCTCACTTGTAACGAGCACCCTAATTTCCATTGGCTGAATTTTGTGGAAAGGTACATGGTGCATAAAAGAAAATATGGTATCGGTCCTGCCTGCCAGCCAACTACCCTGAGAAGTTTGTTGCTGTAAAAATTGCATCTCCTTTGTAAAGTAGTAGGTAAGGTAACTCTCAGGTACCTTAGCCCTGACATTTTACAATACTGTACTAGCTTTCTCCAAGGCTTTGCTGAAAGCAGATAAAATATTGGGGCTGGGATGAGCCAAATTGGCCTACTGGGGTTTTTTCTTTCTAATACTTTTATTTTATCAAAATTACATCTAATCGTGTTTAGTTATTGTTGTTTCTAAATAACACCACATCACTACTTTCTCTGCAGCTCCATCTGGTCACATTCCTCAGTCTGACTGCCCTATGGATAAAAACATGCTTACTAGGGCCTGATCTGAATTAGTTTATCTTTTTATTTCCATTCCATGGCTTGCTCAGCTCCATAGCTTTCTTCACCTAGCATTGAATAAGAGAACATAGGTCAACCCACCTTTGCCTTTTGGACACCTTTGTCAAAGCACAGCTTTCTAGGCACTAAAAAATGAAACCACCTGTTACATTTTTAATGGAAATTCAAGGGAAAGTGCACTTATGGGGGCTTACACTGAAAAGTACAAGTCTCATGTAATTCCATTGTGTGTCTGAAAGCAGATATTAAATCAGTACAGATAGGAGAAAATATTTTCCTGGCTCTATCCCCAGGACAGTCTTTGAAGAGTGATAATACATGCCTCCCTTATCTCTCTGGAATCTGAAATAATTAAAGCCCCTCTCCTTCCCTCTCGATTAATTTCACTGTGCTATCTAGAGATATTTATTTATTTAGAATTTAAACCCTGTATTCTAAGAGCAGCCAGTACTATAGTCTCAGAGCTCCTTCTAATAATTAAAACAACTTAATAATTACATTGCAATGAACCAGTAAAAACTACCACTGACCACCCATTCAATCACTGTTTCCATTCTGTAACTCCTACGATATTGTCAGTGGTAGGCAACGGTCAATCTTTCTGGATTATGGTGTACACATGAGAAGTCACCAGGACCCTCAATGAGTACAATTAGACAGGAGTATGGAGGAGTGGAGGCTGCCCAGACCTTCCATCCCCACTTTAGACCATTGAGACAGAATCCAAAGGCCAAACTGAGTCTAGACATTTGGTGCCTTGATGGCTGTCATTATGTGTGTGTTGAGGAATCTAACCCAGGTTTCCCACGTGGCAGACAAGGTAATGAGTAAAAAAAATCCCCTTGT
>NW_005842229.1:1063189-1065065 GCF_000455745.1 Alligator sinensis
TTCCCTGCCCCAATAACTGAAAAAAAGAAAAGCCGTGTGGCAAGTTACTAGTGCATACTGGGACATGTTTAGAGCTCTTACAACAAATGCTTCAGCAATAGCCCTCTCTTTTCTAAATCAAGGGAGCTCTAAACTCAGGCACCTTCTCGGGCTTGTGAACATGGCAGTATGGCCTAAGGAAGGAGGTGCTTTTTCAGTACCTAGATTCTGACCATTTCATTGACTTAGCCAGTTCAACTGTGGAACGAACAACTGTTTGCCCACAATCAGTACTATAATTAGTCTTCTTGGTGATTTCAAGGCCAGAGTCAGAAGGGACTCTAATCTCTGGAATGGAATGACTGGCAAGGAAGGAGTAGGAAAGGTCAACTCCTCCTTTTGACCAAATGCATAGAACATGGACTCACCATCAGCAACATGCTGTTCCACCAGAAAAACACATACAAAACATAATGACTGTGCGGGCCGGGAGCGCCCCAAGCCCTTTTTCGCGCTGCACGCGGGCTGTGGCCAGCAGCCCGGGCACGCGGGGGCGGAGAGCGAAGGCCTTCACTCTGGAATTAGGCACGGACGCGTATCGGTAGTTTAAAAGATTGTTTACTTACACCGAGATGGCAATGGTGTAGGCTGGAAAGCTTGATTAAGTTGCAGTTACAGACAGACACAACACAGACGGTCTCGTGGAGGTTGCTAGGCTCCACGGTGCAGAGCTCTGGATGCTCTGGGTGAACAGGCCACCAATGTAGAAATCGTAAATACGTCTTATATTAGTCGCGCTCGAAGACGGGAAGAGGTGGGCGGTGGATCAGGCCGCCAAGCTCCTCTGGATCTCACACAGGGTCTCTATTACCCTGCCGTGTACCCAGAGTCCCCACGAGATGGATGTGGAGTCCTCTTCGGCTGGGGCAAAAGAAGCTGCAGAAAAGGCGGGAAACTGGTCCCTGCACCGGGGTTTCCTCTTGCTACAGGAAACTCCCGTGCAATGCTCTGCAACTTAACGTGGATAATTCTGATGCCGAAGCACACACACACAATCATGCCTTTTGGGTCATGACAATGGCAACATCCATGATCTATGCAATGGCACCTGACTGAAATTGTTATAGTTTGTGCCCAGGATCACAAAGGTGTCTGCATCACCCAAGCTATGCTAGGAGCTGATGATTACTGACTGATCACTGACTCATCTGCTCAGTTATGTCAGTCAAACTGTCTCCCAAATGACAGCTGCAGCAGAAGCAATGCCAACAGAAGATCAATGTTGAAGGACTTAAGGACCCAAGCAAGTGAGACCTCTTCCATCAGTGCCTCAATGAAAAACTGGTAAATTCCAATCACAACAATGGGAGAATGTCAGCAGCATGTTGGGTACCCTCACAGCCACTGTTATCAGTGCCTGTGAAAAGGCACTTGGATTTTCTGCCAGGAAACTGTCACAACCCAAAGGGTGTGATTTTTGTTTTTGTGTGCTTCGGCACTGCTAAATTGTTCCCGCTAAATTACAGCTTCCTTGCACGGTGGAGTTTTCTGCTGCAAAAGAGAACCCCGGTGCAAGAGAGAATTTCCCGCCAATTTGAAGCTTTCTTTGCAGGGTGCATTTCTTTGTTGCAGCACAGAAATGCTCGTTGCAAAGAGTTCCCGCCATTTGTATGCTAATTCGAGTCCCATTATTGGCCAGTTCTAAATTATTCACACGTAGTGGCTAGTGATTGGCTTGCTAGCCGTATAAAAGGCTTGAGTGGTTTCCGCCCAAGTTGGAGGACTCCACGAACACCGGGAGGAGGAGACTTCACGCTGTGTGAAGATCTCTAAGTGCTGTGGATCCTTACGGACCCAGTGCATTTCAAGCAGGCAACAGAGGTCTGATCAGCCTCTA
>NW_005842229.1:1065207-1073305 GCF_000455745.1 Alligator sinensis
CTGTCTGTAACCGCAACTCAAGCAAGTTTTCCAGCCTACACCACTGCCATCTCGGTGTAAGTAAACAATCTTTTAAACTACCGCTAAGCGTTTGTGCCTAATTCCAGCTCGACGGCCTCCCCTCTCCGACCCGGCGTGCCCGGGCTGCTGGCCACAGCCCGTGTGCAGCACGGAAAAGGGCTCGGGTCACTCCCGGCCCGCACAGAAACATCATGATGGATTTGATGAGAATGACTGGGAGATCCAAGAGTTGATCGATTGCAAGCACAAGGCCTTTTGTGCTTGGCAAAATGACACCAACTCCAAGCAAAAGAAACTGAATCTCCAACAAGGCTAAGGAGATTCAACATCTTGCCAACATCCACAATATGCATGGTTTCTTTAGTGCCACGAAAGCCATCTACAGTCCAAGCACTCGGGGAGCAACCCCCTTGAGACCTAAGGATGGAGGAGACCTGATCAAGGAAAGGGAAGCCATCAATACCTGTTGGATGGATTATTTTGAAGACCTTCTCAATCAAGACTCTGCTGTTGATGAGAGTGTTTTCAATTCCATCCCACAACACCCAGTCAGAGATGATCTTGGGGTCCCCTCCAACCCCCGATGAGGTGCATAAAGCAGATGAAGAACAACAAGACATCTAGAGCGCATGGAATCCCTGCTGAAATCTTTAAAGGGAGGAGAGGAGCTCACAGCACAGCTTCATGCCCTTATTTAAAGGATCTGAAGTGATGAGGAAATCCCAGACAACCTCAGGGAGGCCATGATTATGACAATCTTCAAGAAAAGAAACAAGTCTGACTATGGAAACTACAGAGGGATCACCTTGCTGTCCACCACAGGAAAGATCATTGTGAGAACCCTCCTGAACCATCTCCTTCCACTTGCTGAAGAGCTCCTTCCAAAATCTCAGTGAGGGCTTAGGGTATAAAGAGGCACAACTGACATGATTTTCACAGATCACCAGTTGCAAGAGAAATGCCAGTAATAATGTAAGTCTTTCTACATGGACTTCTCTGACCTCATGAAAGCTTTCAACTCTGTAAGGCAAGAAGTGTTGTGGAGGATACTTGTGAAGTACAGATGACCACCAAAATTTGTCACCATTCCTTGCCTGCTCCACAACAGTATGCGAGCGGTGGTTCTCAGTAATGGATCTATCGCAGAGCCCCTTGAGGTTAGAATGGGAGTTAAGCAAGCTTGCATCATCACTAGGAATCCGAGTTTTCTGCTTGCCATAGAAAAATGCAGGTTTTCTCCTTTAAAGAAAATGGGAAACCATGGGTTCCCCCTTGCAGGCTGGCAGAGTTCCAGTCTGCAAAGGACTGCTTGGGGCTGAGGGGAGTGGCAGGGGGCACCATGTGCACATATGCATTAGGACTGTGCGAAATGGCACTGTTCCGTTTCGCCTTGGGTTTCAACGGTTTGAGGGCATAGTGTTTCATCTCAAATTTCATTTCGAGTCAAAACAGCTGTTCCACTTTGTTCCATTGAAACAGAAAGGCTGTTTTGCCACTGTTGCAAGTTTTGCTGGGCATGGGGTGTCAGACCAGCTGGGCTGCTTCCCTGACCCCCGCGCTTAATCACAGCAGAGGCAGGAGACAGCCAAGCGGGGCTGCTTCCCCGACCCCCGCACTTGATCATGCCAGGGGTGGGAGGCAGCCAAGCTGGGCTGCTTCCCCAGCCCCCGTGCATGATCGCACTGGGGGTGAGAGGCAGCTGAGCAGGGCTGCTTCTCTGACCCCCCTGTGTGATCACGCCGGGGGTGGGAGGCAGTCCTGCTCGGCTGCCTCCCACCCTCGGCGTGATCAAGTGTGGAGGTTGGGGAAGTAGCTCCGCTTGGTTGCCTCCCACCCCCTGACGGATCTTGCGCTGGGGATGGGAAGTCAGGCTGGCTGGACTGACTTCCCATCCCCAGCCTATGGTCGAAACATTTCGATCAGCCTCATTTTGTTTCGAGGCTATTTTGACGGCCTTTGTTTTGTTCCAATTTTGCTGTTTCAACCTCGAAATTGGTTGGAACAAAACAGCCATCGAAATTTCGCACAGCCCTAATATGCATGTGGCAGTCAGGCAGCATGGTGGAGAGAAACTCCTGCAGCTCCCTCCAGGTAAGTCTATGGGGATGGGGGTGTGTGGAGTGAGGCACAGGCGATACAGCAGGGAGGCAATCAAGACAACATGGCTCAGGGGGTACGTTCCTCCCCAGATTCTTGTGCCCATAGTGAGGCATGGGGGACGAGGGGAGTCTGGCTGCAGCTGGGCCAGACCAATTCCGGGGAGGTGCTACCTCCACAACCCAGTGGGCAGGACCCAGCACAGGAGGGAGTGCCATGCCACCATGGCCACCAAGGTGAGGTGCAGCAGCGGTGGTGGCACAGAGTAGTGTCCCTCACTGCTATTAAGCAAGGAAGGGGTATCTCACCTTGGAGGCCATGGTGGCATGGCACTCCCTCCCACACCAGGTCCTACCCACTGGGCTGTGGAGGCAACACCTACCTGGAGCTGGTCCAGCCCAGCTGCAGCCCCATGCCCCAAGCCCCATGGTGGTCACAGAAATCTGGGTGCACATGTGCCCCCCCTGCCCCCCTGCCTTGTGGCCCCCCTGCCTTCTCCATGCATCACCTGTGTTCATACCCCCTTTTCTCCACACAACCAGCCCCACATACCCACCCCCTTCCTCACACTGGGGGGGTTGGGGCCTGGGGGCAGGAGGCAACAGGTCAAGAGTGAGGGGCACCAGCAGGGCTGGTGGGGCAATGGGTCAGGAGCGAGGAGCACCAGCAGGGCTGGGGTGGGGCTGTGGGTTGGGAATGAGGAGTAACAGCATAAGAAGGGACAAGGGCAGGGGCAGGCCATTAGCATATCAGGGCTGCTCAGTGCCACAAAACAACAGGGGGAACAGCCGCAGCTGGACCCAGGTCCTGGTGGGTCAAGAGGGCAGTGGGAGCTCTGATTTTCCGTGATAATAACAAAATCAAATGCCAAAATATATAGGCATTTAGAATTTATTTTATTATAATGACTTAGGCACTGGTAGGCTTCCAAATTGCTTTAAAATAGTAAACATATCATGAAAACATTGTGTTCAACTGGTAACTATATATATATATATTCAGAGAATTTGGGATTTTTAAACAGAGAAAACCAGGATCCCTGGTCATCATTCCAACACTCGTCTCAATATTCCTTGCTGCGATGCTACATCTGATCACCAGGCTTCCAGCTGGAGCGGAGCTAAACTACTGAATGGATGGCAAGCTGTTTAACCTCAACCAACTCCTAGCTTCAATCACTGAGCTCCAGTACACTGATGATACTGTAATGTGTACCACTCAGATACAGACCTTTAAACACTTGTTGACATCTCAAGCAACTGATGCTTAACATTCAGAAAACTAAGGTCCTCCACCAACAAGCTCCTAATGAACAGTCCCCAGCTCCAGTAATCCAGATCCATGGTGAGGCTCTGGAAAACATTGAATATTTCCTGTAACTCAGAAGCCACCTCTCACAGAAGGCTGACATCAATGAAGAAATCCAAGATCACCCCAAATGTGCAAATGCTGCCTTTAGACACATGAAGAAACAGGTGTTCAAAGATTGCAACACCAGATCTAAAACCAAGCTCATGGTTTATCAAGCAGTCATGATCCCCACCTTGCTGTATGGAGATGAGACATGGACAACATACAGGAGACATCTAAAGTTGTTGGAGAAGTGCCATCAATGCTGCCTGCAGAAGATCCTCTGAATCCAGTGGGAAGACAGACGCACCAACATTAGCATCCTCCTGCAAGCAAACACCATGGGTATTGAGGTGATGATCATTCAAGATTAACTTCGCTGGGCCAGCCATGTCTTCCAGATGTCCAACTCCAGACTCCCAAAGCAAGTTTTATTCTCTCAGGTCAACCAAGGTATACAGCTCAAGAGGAGGGCAGAGAAAACACTTCAGGAACATCCTCAAGGCCAACTTAAAAAATGTAACATCGATATTAACTATTGCCCAGAACTGCCCCAAATGGAGGAAGTCTGCTGCAGGGATCTCTGTACTTTGAACCCTCACAACAACAACAGGAGATGGAAAAGCAGAAGCAGTAGAAACAGCGTGTCACGGACCAAATCAAGAATCCATCACCATCTACCCTACACAGAAATATGTCTGAGCTGCAATAGAGTCTGTAGATCCTGGATAGGCCTCATCAACCATCTTTGGACAATCATGGAAGACAATCATTCTCAACTGCGAGGGATTGCCAAATGGGTGGACAATAAGGCCACCAGTTCCAGGCACCTACTGGAACAGCAGTCTACCCTAGCTGACCCAGCCACCACTGCTGCTCAGGGCACAGGACCTGGTTATGACACTTCTGCTCACAATCCTGTTCTGAACCTTCCTCTACAATAAGAATAAATCTGCTTCAGGGTGTTTCCCCCATACTTTTCCATTAGTGAAGCCAACAGTTTAATAGCCCATCACTATCAAAGGCAGCTGAGAGATATTGCTCTCATCAGTAATGAAGAGAGAAACTCAGCCAGTGTCACTAACACAACGCCCTATTCAGGTCCACCATGAAGACAAAGACCAGGCCAAAGTACCTGCAGATTTTGTGGAGAGATGCTGCCTTCTTATGGAAGGTTAAAAAGAAAAAGTCTTCTTTGTTGGAGAGCTTAACAAAAGGCTGATCATGCAAATGAGCTGCTCATCTCCATTTGCTTTTCTTATCAGCTTCTTCCTTTCTTTTCTCCTGGTCCATCATCTGTGGAAGTCTCTACAACCATACTGGGAAGCAGGGAAGGGGAAGGAAAGGATCCCTCCTGTTCCTAATTCTGAGGGAAGAAAGATTGTCTCCTAAATACAGAGGCTGACCTATAGCCTATAGAGACATAGTTATCTATAATATCTACCTTTAAATCATGTTATAGACACACACACACATACACACTGAAAAGTGTCCACACCTCTGTTCAACCCCAGCCCACCCCTCAACACAAAGGCCATAAATGTAGATTTTAAAAGTACTTAAACAGCCTGGGAAACTGCAGTTCCAAAGTCATTTTTGTTTCGGCCAACTTGCATTTCTTTGCTTGTACATGTCAATATTTACAGACTCCACCATTTATTGGATTATTTATTTTCCCCGGTCTATTTCACTCAGTGAATAATCTCTCCAGCATGGGAGTTGACAGTTTGTTGCTGATATCCGTCTTTATTAAGTTCAGTGCTGAAAATATTGAGGATGACGCTTGAATGTGGTGGAAATATGCTCCAAGAATAGCCTGCCATTTTCAGTGACATACATTTTTTATGCATTTTACTGGCAGTCACTTTTCACAACTTCTTTTCCTAACAGTACATTTACTGACAGTCAGCAAGATTACACTAGCCCTCAACACCTGGGAGTCTGGTGGTGAAGGCAACCCAATTCCCCTGCCTCCCTTTTCTTTCTGTTTGTGGGGGGTGAAGGAGAAGGGGATAAGAAAGAACTTTGGTCTGCTGAGTCCTCTTGCCTTGTCCCTGGATGAACTCTGTAAATAGAAACTGTCAGACAAATAGCATCAGTGATTCTGGCCTCAATAAAAAGTAACGTGTAAAGGAAAAGAATTGTGTTTCTCTCTTCTCTATTATTCTTTATAATTATCAGAAAAAGTTTGAAAGATTTCCCCCTGCCCCACCCAAACGCACACAGCAAAAACAGCAAAGAGAAGGCAGAGCGGGATATTAGAAATGTGAGAGGCAAGAATTCTTGTTGTCTTTTGTTGGACCAACTGCATGGGTAGGGTAGACATAGGCAAGCCTTTGGCTATCACAAATTCCCTTCCTCAGACCTGTGATACCCAAAAGCTTGTCTATGGCTATCTCAACCGTGCAGTTGGTCCAACAAAAGATATATATCACCCACAAGAATTCTTGCCACTCTCACAATTCCTGGAAAATCGTAGCAATAACATCATCTCAGCAATATCATATCTTACTTTAGAAACTCAAATCTTCTCTACAATGGTTTTTCTGACTCAACGTACAACTGAAATGAGGCTGAAATTGTTCCAGCCTGCATTTGCTTCTTAGAGTTACCTCTTTGCACCTTGCTGTCTAGAATCTAAACTTTCATTGAAAATAAATGAACTTTCCATGCAGCCCTGATGACAGTAAAGACAACCTTTAAAATACAACCTGTCTGGAAACCAGTGCATTGATATTTATGACCTTTTCCTAACTAGGTTAAAGAGGAGAGAGGTGGATAACCATGTTAGCTGAAGCCAGGGAGAAGGCAGGGAAAAGTGGCACCTTACAAACTAAAAAATTCAGACAGGCATAAGTTTTTGTAAACAACAGTTTCCTCTGTCAGATGTGCTTTATTATTGCTAAAGATGCTAAGCATCTGACAAAGCAAGCTGTTGCTTGGGAAAGCTTATGCCTCACCGAATTAGTGAGTCTATGTTTATAACATGCCACTGCCCTATGTTCAAATTTAAGATGAGAGATTGGGCCATGTTAGCTAGCTTGAGTTAATGAACACATTAAAAAAATCAGTCCAAGTCAAAGTTACAAACTTGTACAAAGCTGCTTAAGTTAAGCCCAACTAGTGTAGCATCTGTTGAAGTACAATTTGGTTTGGCTGTAGCCTTGTCTCCACGGTAGAAAAAAACCACCAGATTTACATTGAGGTGGCTCTACACTGTAAAGTCCTGGTGTAGGACAGGGAAAATTGTAATTTTACTTTCAAATAGCTGCCAGAAGTGAAAATAGGATTCTGGACACACATCTGCTTTTCTTAGTGTGGACATGGCTTTAGAAGGAGCTGGCTAGATCGAGCTAGCTAACCTGAATACGGTGAAATCCCCAAATAAGGCTTGAGAGGTCTGAAGGGCTCTGATCATTTTAATGAGCTCTGGACTTGAAAGCCTGGTGATAATTTACATTTTCAACATTGTTAACCATTTCAAACACAAAGCAAAGAGGGAGGATCATATTACAAAGGGTGGCTCATGCTAGGCTGAGCACGGTCATGCGTGAGTAGAGCTTGGGAGAGTTCAACGTTTCCTGTTCCTCTGACTCTGACCCCTGGACTAGAGAATGAGGCTTATGACAGGGACACCAGGAAGGTAAAACCCGCTTAATCAAGAAGGGGAGGGAGGGCAGTGATTTCTATTCATTCTTGCAAATAATTATGGCCTGCTAACATTTTAAGAAAGGGCATTCCCCTTAGAAACTGGCACTTTAGTCAACATCACAGGTAAGGTTCTCTGAGTAAAGTACTCTTTCCTGTAATGTATAAATGTCCATATTCTCTTTTTCTCCTCCTAAGCCCATCAAGTTTTCCATTCCTACACTTCTTCACACATACCACACTTTTTTCCCCCAGTACCTCAGGGAGGCTCTTCTATGTAGCTCAGAAATCACAATGCCATGACCTCCAAGAAGAGCTACAGCAAAACCACAACATGTCAAACCTGATGTCCTTGATATTTCTAAGTAAACAAGCTAAGCACACCTTTAAAAATATCTTTTTAGATTCATTTGCAATCACAGAAAAGGCAAGAAGGCACAACTTCCCTCTCCTCTTCCTATCACCTTTTGCAGGTTACCTTTTAACACTGTCCCTGCTGAACAGTGTGAAATCTTCTTATGATCACAACCGTTCCCTTTTCGAATGCCACTCTTGTTACCATATATTTTAGAGAACCAGGTCCTTCTGTATCCTTTCTCATTTGAATCAGTTACTGGTAACCCAGATCTAAATGACAAAGTATTGTCTAGAAGTGTGTATGTTACTCCTACTTAAAAGCATCTGTGAGCACTGTGAGAGGGAGTGGAAGTTGATGGGTTTGCTGTGGGCTCTTGTTATAATACAATTTGTTTGTTTCCAGTTTGGCAGGCTTTCATTTCAAAGTAGTTTCCAAATTTCCTCCCTTGCCTCCTGTGATAGTTTTAGATTAATTTTATCTGAAACAAAAGATTTATTGCCTTTGCGTCACTCTAGTTCACTTATCTACTCTGCTTATTGAACCCAAAGTTCAAATGGCATTTAGCTAACACCCTCTTTATCAATACACTGTGGGAGTTACACAGGAAAAACCTTCATTCTTCCT
>NW_005842229.1:1073336-1104498 GCF_000455745.1 Alligator sinensis
ACTTTCCATCTTCCTTTAACTTTCTAACTTTCTTCTTGAGCAGTCGTCTGCCGTGACATTACTAGTAGTACTCATTAGCTTGTTTGAAATAGCGGTTACTTTCATCATATAGCGGTTACTTTTTTTATAATATAATCAGTGAAGTCAGTAGATGCTTTCAGTGTGAATTTCATATATGCCAAAATTGAAACACAAAATCAGAAATTCTTCAAGTGTTGGAGTGAGTTCAGATTCATACCAAGGAGTCTGAATCTACCCCTGCAACCTTAGTTCTGGGTCACGGCCAAAACCAAAAAGGATAATATTATTTCTCAGTTAAAATGTGGCTGAAATCTCGTAAGAATGGCTCATCTGTGTGGGAAGAGCAGCTCCCTCTACCATGGGAGCAAGATCAGATCCAAGCTTCAGAAGCCTTGTGAGATCAGTTTATCTTGGGAGATTCTTATCATTTGGCATTAAGAGTGAACATAATTCATAAGATTTTGGCATAACTGTATCCAAGGCTATTGAATCCATAGCTTAAAATATTTGGATCCTAGCACAAGCTCCTAGGCATATTTCCAGTGAGCACTGAAGGCATCTTGCATATCCTTTCTGATTTTCTCTATAGGAGAGGGCTATTTAAAGACTTCTTTTGTTATGTAGGCTGTTTATTTGTTTGCTTGTTTGCTTCTTTAATCCCTTATTGGTTAATTTATTGATTGGTTGTCACTTTTGGCCTTACTGACAGGTTTTACCAGTTGGTACTATTTTTCAAAGTTATCAGGAAAGCAGCTCTATATGGCTTGCAATGGCAGGGGGGGGGGCATTTTACAAACCTTTACGCTTAAACGTTTGCTTTTTGGGGAAGAGGAGGGACATTTTACAACTCTTTACGCTTAAACGTTTGCTTTTTGGGGAAGGAGAAGAATTACTGCAGAATATAAAGTGCTGTTTTGGCTGAAAGGGACAAACTGAATTTCAGCTAGGAGTCATTTCAGCACCATGAACTATTCAAGTTGCATAGATCTAGAGCAGCTCTATCAGTTGCATTACCTTTGTGTGTTTAAGTAGGAACATTTATTTCATGTCTGACTGTCTAATGCCATCCTAGCTCACAGCCATGTCATTCCACAAGGCAAAATCGTGTGTGAGTTTTGCAAAAATGCAATATTTGAAACTGGCTTGCACACTGGTAGTTATAGTAATTTATTTATCATTTAAAATTATAGGTCTCTTTTAGAAAATTTCATGAGCTTTGCTTTATTTTCCACATTTTATGACTCATTAATTTACATGAAGGCACTCATTAGACACTTTTGCATCTATATTATTTACTTGTAAATTAATTTTCAAGGGCAGATCATAACTTGTCATTTATCAGCCGAGCACCTTTTGAGGCCAAATTCCCTTGTTGATCTGGCTTGCTTGTCTAGGTATTTATCCAGTGTTTATCTCCACATTATCCAAGTACTTCCAAGTGAATTGGTTTGCACCAACGTAAGAGATTTTTTTCTCAGTATGTCCCTAACTTTTATATCTTTCATTTATCATTTTTCTGAGCAAAGAAAAATTAAAAGTCATCCAAAATATTTTGGTGAGAATTTTTTTAAAGCACTCACAGGAACAGATTTGCAGTACTTTCATTAAAGCTGGAAAGAGAAATGTGGCAAAAGGATACATTGGCCATGTGGGGAAGAGTTGACAGAACTTAGAAAATTAATAAAATAAGAACACAAAAAGAAAGGCATCCTGACCCCTATTTCAACTGTTCCTTTTTCTTTCTATAAAATCATTGAGAGGTTACAAAGACAATAGCAAAAAATGCACTTAATCAGAGATTTTACAAATGACTAAATCAAAAGTGACTGTGAAATTCCAGCCGGAGAAGCTAACAGTGAGATTAAGTGGATTAGTCTACTGTACAAGAATCCAAGGAATGCAGTCCGCATGTGCTTTTGTTGTGGATTACTCAGCAGCAACATTATGGTTTTACATCTCCCAGAAACATATGGGCATGTGCGCTTATGCAAACCAACAAGAAATAGCAGTTCCTGGCATGTCGCCTCACTGCACTGGGCTTGCTGATTTCAGCAGATACAGGATATTGTGTTTTCAGGGGGAGGAAGACAGTATCTAAGCATTTTGCCATATCTGCTGCAAATGAAACAGCAAACAAGCTGTTTGTATTGGGAATACACACACACACACACACACACACGCATGCATGCATGCATGCATGCACACCCACACTTAGTTCACAGGCAAAGAAATTTCCACCTGATCATTAACAAGCAAGCAAGGAGCCCATAACAAAATCCTGGTTCAGACAGCTCAAAACTTTGGGGAAGTTTGGAACCTGCTGACTTGAACTTTGCAGCTGACTCAGAATAGTCTTTTTTTTTTTAAATTGGCCTGCGGATGTGTCTTATAAAACATATATAATTTAAGACACTATATGCACAAATACTCTGTGGAGGAAAACAAACTTAAGAAAAAGAAGCAGTAACTAACAGGTAAATGAGCAAACTATGACTAGGCAGAGTTAACAGTTTATATTAGCAGCCAGTAATAAATAATTAATATAGCCCTAGGAGGTGTAAAGCCACTGACATGGTATCTTTCTTTTGGCTCTAAATGGAACTCTAGATAACCTAACTTTGAACAGTAATGTGTTCACAGTATGTGGGAATTAACTGCTCAATATAATAAGTACTATTGAATTTCCTATCTTTGTACAGATAAAGGGCAACTGTCACCAAAAAACACAGTAATAACAGTAACCAAATGATAAAAAGCAAACAAACCTGCTTTTCATTACATCCTTAAAATGTTATAGGTTAAAATAATCTTAAACGGCTTAAAAAACAGCAATTAAATCTTTCCATTTCTGTTTTCCAAGACTGCAGCTGAGAAAACGAAAGAGGCCTAAGTGCCATACCGTGCTAGCCTTGCTAATAACTCTCTGTGAAAAATCTCATTAATTCAGTCTGGCTCTTCAGATCAGCCGCTAAGACCTTGTATTGTCAGTCATCCTCTGGCCTTTTCAGGATTTCCATAGCCTAACTAGCAGTGTCTCCATGGAAACCATGCAGTCATGCTTTGCACATCCCCAGAACTTTTTGTTCCTGACAAAGCTTGAAAAATCACATGCAGCATGGAGAGTTTAACATAGTGAACTAAATCCTGACCCACACTTATAAATGATAAACCCCAGCATACCAGCTTTATTATAAATGATTTTCTTACAAGGTACTTAACCAAGCCAGTAAAATGCTGAACCAGACAACATATCAGGAACCACAGCTCTAGAAAGGGATAAATAAATAAATAAATCAAAGTGACACGCGCAGAGTTTCAGCCTATCTCTGCATCCCTTGAAAGGACTGAAAACATGGAAACAAACAGAGAGCAGAAGCATGTTTCAAAGTCACACTTCCCTGAAAATGTCATCCCTTTTCCCCTCTGAACAAAGTCATCTCCTGTGTGACCATACATTATGCTGTTGCTGATTCATTTGGTTCGGAAAACGGGCGGCTAACAGCTGTCAGGACTGGCGGGGAGAGAAAACAGAGGTAGCAAGGCAGTGGAAATCAGGCACTGCCTTTTTCTGTTACTTCCTCTGCTATTCAGGGCTGCACACGTAGAACTGTCCTGTTTGAATGAAAGGTGCAAGTTTAACGTGATTTAGCTAAACTGGTATACAAAGCCTACACCAATGCACTTCTTCTTAAACAGGGTTTGTTTCCAGTTCAGTTAGCAACTGGTTTAAACTAAACCAACATAAATCACTCTTAAACCAAAATGAATGGGTCCACACACAAGCTGTTGAATTAGATGAACTGACCAAATGAAAAGATGTGCATAAACGATCCCTGACAAGCACTGGATTTGGGCAAGTCATTTACCACTTCTCTGCCTGAATGTTCTCCAGCATGTTAACAACAAACACTCATCTCAAATAGCTCTTTTGAGAATTAGTCGTCAGCAAAGTGCTTTGAAGATGAAAAGCACTTTATGAATGCAATCCTCCAACATCTCCCCATGGAAGCTAGAGGTGCCCAGCAAAATGTTCACCCCATTCCTAGTCAGGTTCTGTGAGAGCTAGGTATTATTCTAAATGTTGAATGCTGCTTCCTTGGCTGGTAACCACATGTGATTGATAGGGTACTAGCACTGTAAGTCAAAAAACTATCTATAGTGACAGGAAGAACCACATAGTTCGTTTACAACTGCATGTGTAGTTCACACACTTGCGCAAAATTGTGAAAGGTGCACAAAATTGTGAAAGGAACTGGCCCCTCCTGGAGATGGCATTAGGCATGGTAAATACATTAATATTAACCAAGACTTAAAACTCATTCTAAATAGGGCCCTCAGCCCCTTCTACTGCTCCAAGAAACCAAACACCTGAATACGTCACTACTCATGGAAGTCTGATAATCTAGGCTGAGTACAGACAGTCAAAAAGCCTGAAGCTAAACTGATTCAATCCTTGTGGGTTAACCTAGGCTGCATAGATTGAACCAATAAGCAAGTGAACATACATTCACTTTTGATTCTGGAAATGCAGCCACATGCCTGCAGTGGCCCAGGCCAGAAACTGGCAAGCACTATAGCATGTCTCCCTGCTCGGCTGGAGCAGACAGCTTGGGCCAAGTCTAGCCTGCCCAATCTTCAAGGGTGGGGGTTTTCATGGGAGGTGCAAAGCATCCTGGGATGCTGGGGGACTGAGAGTTAACTTGAATCTGGAGGGGATCTGGGGCAGAAGTTCAATAAACTGAATTAACCTAAATCAGTTGAGTCTAATATTACATCCATCCAGGTTCATCTTAAATCGGTTTTGGGCATTTTGAAAGTGGTTGATGTGCACTGAACTTCTGTTGTGTTACAGATTTGAACTGGTTTCCGATCACTTATACCAGTTTATGTGTAATGTCTGCCCCTAGCCCTAGAGGTTGAGTACCAGGCTTCTGACCTCCTTAGTGCACAGGATTAACATGAGCTCCATGAGTATATTCCCTTTGGCACACCTTGAACAGCTGTGAAAAACTGCAAAGCTGACACTCATAGAAAAAACCTCCTAGTTCTGAACATCCTGAAATATGGGATTCTTGGGATCTGCATGAGCACTTTGACATCTCTGCTCCTTTCACACTACATTATGAATTATAGAAAGAAGGCAAAATCCATCAACAGGGCCATTTCTAAAGGATGGAGTTAACAACCCTGTTCTATTCACCCCTAATGCCTGCCCACCCACAGCTTTCATTTTCATTGACATGTGTCTGTGAATGAGCTCCAGCTTGCTGCATACATTCAGTGGAGAAGTGGACATTACTGGAATGCTACCCAGTAGCTGGCAAATGTCCAGATAACATTGCCACACTTCAGAGGGGGTTTGTGCATTCCTAAAGACAAGCAAATCAAGAAATAAAGGGGTATAATCAAGGCGCCAAAGCTTTTTTTTTTTTTAACAGCTGCATAACACCATTAAAAAACTGCATTTCCCTGATTCAGAAAAAGCTTTTTGTCTCTACCCCAACCCAAGCAAGGGCTGCATCTCTGGTAAAATTTCACCTTCTTTGGTACATTTTCTTATAAGTTTGTACAACTTGGATCTCAAACTCCAGATGCCTATTCTTTCTGTCTCTTTTGTCTCTTCGAGATGAGGCTGGCTATGAAATTAGAAGGTGGCAGCCTGACCCTCTAAAGCATGGCTCTAAGCTTGACATTAAGGTTGGTCAAACAGTTCTCAAGCCAGTAGCTCCTAGGAGCACTACAAACCACCATGGGACCCTTCTTTTCAGTCAGTCTCTAAACCCACTGTGCTAACCAAGTGTATCATTGAGAGTCTTTGGAAAGAGTCAAATACAGCTTCCAATGGGAGGGTGGTTATCATGACATCAAGCAGGAGACCTGAGGCAAAAAAGAGAGAGAGAGAGAGAAATCATTCTGCAGGACTAGGCAATGAGAGGAAATATAAAAGGATTGTGTTTTCTCCCAGGATTTTGCAGAGAGCAGGTTTCTTGTACATTTCAGCACCCAGCTGCTTCCAAGAGCAGAACAGACATGCACGTGCCTGCAAACCAAAACACAGCTGGTAGATCTAATTTTAGGCCTACCAGTCTTGGCAGCGTCCCTTTAACAAATGAGGGGCACGCGATTTTTAAGTATACGTGCAGGCTGTGAAATTCTACCATTCATCTACATGGTTCTTCATGAAACCAGGTCAAGATTCCAGCAGGTTTACCTTTCCACCTACAGTACAGTACTCTCAAACAGGCCATACCCACAGTGCAATCCCCCATGTTTATACAATTCTCTGAAGAATCTCTGCCATTACTCAGCAAGTCTCCAAAATGGCTTAAATCCTTTCCTCTGGCTAGAGACTAACTCCTCTCTGAAAAAGTGAATGGAGAGGTTAAGGGAACCAAATAATGGACTTTGTGATGCACTTTACACTTGAATTTGAGAGAGAATAAGGAGGCAAAGAACACTAATTTAAAATAAAAGAAGTGTTTGAGGAGAGGAATTTGAAAGCAATAGACATTTTCCTTGTTAGAGAAAATGTTTATCACTCAAACTTTGTGGGTGCGCCTACACATGCACTTAACTGTGCAGCAGACTAATTTGCTGTAGTGTAAAGCATTGCAGTCTATACATGTGACGCTATTAGACTGCAACAAACTAATTTTCACCCCCATGAGATATTACTGTCGGGAACAGTACTATCTTATGGGCACAAAAATAACTAAATGCATGCAGGCAACCCTCGCCATTCGTGGGGAATACGTTCTTGTATCCCCCTGTGAATGGCAAAATCCACGAATAAGGCACTGCGTTCATGAACGCTGTCTGCATTCATGAACTCAGTGCCCCTGGTGGCGGGGCGGGGCATGGATGCTCTGGTGATGGCAGGAGCCTGGTAGCAGCAGGTACCAGGCATGGCTCATGAATGCTGCAATGTTGGGGCAGGTGGAGCGTCCCACAGGGACGCTTCTTAAGTGTATTTAAGAAGTGGGTTTGGCATTCACGAATATTTGAAACCACGAATGCCGAACCCGGGAATAGTGAAAGTTTCCTGTATGTAAATACTAACCTGGGTGTACACTGCACCCAGTCAGTCCAGGCAGCAGGAGGCCAGACCCCTGCCTGGCACCTAGCCACAGGGCTTCACATACTGGGGCACTCTTGTGCTCCAGCCAGCCCCCACACCATCTCCTGGTGCCCAAGGCTGACCCCCCACAAGTCCAATGCCAGCCCAGGGCTGCTCCATACTTTCTCAAACTGCTGCAGTCCTGGGGGCAGCATCTGCACATGTGCCCTGGACTGCAACAGTTTGAGTATCTACACATGCCATTAAGGCACCATGATAAACTCTGGAGCAAACTACATACTAGACATGAGCAAACATGATTGGGATTTTCTATTGGTTTTACAAACCCCCAAACAGGAAGGGTTTGGATTGCAGCTGTTTTAACTGAACCGGGGGCAAGGGGGGAGGGAATGGGCAGGTGAGGATGGTATATCAGTTGGATTTTATGGTTCTAATGAACTAACTGAGCTGAGTTTTCTTGCTCAGAATTTGTAAAAGCTCCTGATAACTAGAATCACTGTGGAATCAAAACTCTGTTTCATGTGAGCCATCAAAGTACTGGTGGTGGGAGAAAGCAATTGATAAAAGGCTCAAGTTTTTGTCCGTCTTTGTTTTGTACCTTTATGAGCATTTTGAACCTGTCATTTGCGACCTTGATTCTGAATAGTGTTTCCTAAGCAGCACTACAAATTCTGGGCCCAGGCCTGGAAATCTGGATCCCGGGGACCCAGCCAGTTTTTGTAAATAAGACATGCTTTAAATTACAGGTGTTTTGGATGACCATCTTTTGCTTAAACCACTGCTTCAGAGGAGCCAGGGTGTGGTGCACTCCAGCTGGTATCCTCTCTTTCCCCACCCCCAAACACCATTTCATACTGAGAGTTCAGAAGGAAGCCAACATAGGCAGTAGCATAACAGTGGTGGGTGAGCGGGGCATGAGCCCTGGGCATTGATTAAGGGAGGGCAACAGGATGGATGCAGTGGAGTGTTGGAGTGGACACAACGAATACTTCCATAGCTAGAGTGGACGTGACAGCATGGAGGCTCCAGGGTCCCAGAAGCTCTAGGGTCTGGGGGAGGGAGCCAAGGGATAAAGACAAAGGGATGCCCTTTCCTCACTGTCAAACTAGGAGTATTATATCTTTGTTCTTCATGGCATTTGGTGGTGCCTGTGAGAATGCAGGGAAGGGGCTTAATTCCTTGGCTAGAGACCACCTTCCCCCATAGTTGCTGGGACCCTTTTGCCTCCACCCCCAGGGTCCCAGATGGCAGTTAGAGCTCAAGGAACAAACCCTAACAGGTACATTTTTTAGCACAGGAGCCATTCTGAGTGCCCTGGGCAAGCAGGAGAATTTCCCCACATTATTAGAGGTAGAAAGATATGCTTGGGCTTCAGTCCCATGATGCCACCAGAACAGAAACAGTTCTATACTTCAAGTGACAACTTGCATGAAGTCACAGGGCCAGATTCTACTCCCATTGATCCAAGACAGAAGTAACTCCATAAAAGTTAATTCAGTCATACTAGCATTATACTGCTGAGAGAGAAAAATCAGGCCTGAGAACAGTCAAAGCTGCTGCTGAGCATTGTGCAGTCCAGGTGGATGAAACAGTACTCTGAGATCATCTTTGGCTAAAATAAATTAAATTGAGAGAGAGACTGGGAATGATTTATTTCTGGACTGAAGCATTTGCATTTTGGGGAAATTGGAAAAAATCTAAGGTTTTATGTGTAACCCTGCTGTCTGCACCACTAGGTCCAGATCAGGCTTGTTGCAGATGTATACATCAAACACTTCTCTGGTCTCTTCTCAGTCTGCTAGGTAATAACCTGCATGACACTAAAGATAATCTCAAATACATCTTTCCTTCTCTTTCTATTTTCCAGAACACCAGAGGCATCCATCGCAGCATTTATGAGAGAAACAGACTAGATAATTTATGGAAACAAAAATAGTCTACAACTTGAAATAAAATGCTTCAATATGTGGCAATAATAACGAATGAAATAAATACTGTCATCACACATACTCTGACTTTTAAGAAGATGGTGCTTATGTCCAAAGCAAATGAAAACATTTCCACATTTAACTCCCCCCCCAAAAAAACAAAATAAAAAAACACAATACCCTACGTTTTTCCATATGTTCCTAAAAGATTCCATAATCAAGGATTGTCTTCATCCAATATGGTGAAAAGTGTTCTAATTTAGTTCCAATAGACAAGTCCCTTTCCCATAACAGAGTACACATCTGTTAAACCAACGCGTAAAATAATTTGCAGAGTGCATTTTCATAAAAGTTGCATTTCTGGTCTGTTTTCCAGCATGCATTAACAACAACAAAAAAATCAAAGAATGATTTAGTGTTACTTTGCAGCAGCTGTGGCCATCAATCTAAAAATTTGCTAGATACAGCAAATATTAAAAAATATCTCATATTCTTTCCACCTCAGAGAAGCAAGATGCAAAACTTGACCTAACTTGCTAAAATGTAGAAACAGCGGGGAGTCAAAAGGAGTTTTAGGGGGGATGGGTATAAAAATCTTTTCTATTAACAAGCTGTTCAATACATACTTTTTAAGATATTGTGACTCCATTCAAAAGCCTTAATTATATGTTGGTGAAAACATTTCTAAATATGGGTTTCAATCAGTTCATATTAAAGTGATATTTCTGAACAGCAGAAGCTAGCAAGAGTAAAATCACAAAGCAGACTTCAAACAAATTATTTGGTCTAGGTAAGTCTGGATCAAATGAAAACAAAACAAGACTTCAAATCCAGATTCTGCAAACCCTGACACTTGGGATACTTGGTTTCAATACCAGGGGTGGGCAATTATTTCGGGCGGAGGGCCACTTACTGAGTTTTGGCAAGCCATTGAGGGCCGCATGACAGGCAGCCAGGGGCAGATATATAATTATTTGCTGAATTTTTTAGGGGCCCCATGGGCCAGATAGAATGGCCTGGCGGGCCGCATCTGGCCCACAGGCTGCATTTTGCCCGCCCCTGAGCTAGCCCAAATTCACATATGGATCCACATTTGGATTTTGTCCCCAAAACTCCAGTTATGATTAAGGGTATAATTAGAATAGCTGGGTCAATAATGGATTTTGTGGTTTGCTGATGAAACTAAAATTTTCAGAAAAATATTAGTGCATTTTAAACTGTCACAGAAATTTTAGGGGAGGGGTAAACAAATAACCAATAAAATTTTGTTTCAAGTCAAGCTGTGGTTTTTTGTTCAACCTCAGACAAAATTGTTTGTTTTGCTTTTATGTTTTAGATCTTTTTAACCTTTTTTTTGTTCTGTTCCCAATTTAGGTAATTTTTTTAAAGACAGAGGCTATTTCAATATGAGTAGTTGGAAAGGATTCTCTTCCTTAACAATAAAACAAAATGTTTAGGCAGTTCTGAAAAGGGTGAAATGAAAACTTTTGACTTTTTCATTTTGTTTTCCCCTGCACATTTTTACGGCTGAAAGAATTCAGCCAATTTGACTTGACTTTGTCCATAATTTTGGTTCCCCCTGAAACTCCATTTCTCAGCATACTTACTATTCATTATTTTTTTTTTGCCAAGGTCCAATAAGAGCATGTCAGCTCCAATATGGATCAGACACAACAGACAGATACAGCCACTACCGTGAACTTTCTTCATCCTGGGTAGATTCTCTCAAAACACCTGCCCTTGAAGGTATTACTCATTTCAAGGTACAGCTAAGTGCCAGATAGCACACCCCTCGTGTATCCTGCACAACTATTATCTGACTGACTTCAGTCAAATAACTCATGAATAATGTTTTGCCAAAATAAGTAAGATTTGCCTGATAGGGGCCTGAATAAATAGTTCTCAACAGGGTGTATTGTTAAAATGTGTATAGTGCTGGCTAATGGTTCTAAACATTTCTTGTAGAACGACCGTAGGTAGATAGAGCCTCATACCTTACATTGTCTGGCAAACATAGAAAGAGCAGCAGAATCCACCCCTAACAGCAGGAGTGTGCTGCTACATTTTCATTAAGAGAAATTAGAAAGCATTATGCTTGTGAAGAAAAGTTTTCAAGTACAAACCAGTTGTGAACCTTTGCAGTGCCTGCGTAAATCTGCCCAAGGCCTGAAGCAAAGGATATGCAGGACCTGTTTCATTTCTGTCAAAAAGTTGGTACCTACGGAACCTAATTATATCAATTTAAATGTCAGTGTGATTAACAGATTCTCTGCTATTAAATTTAACAGAAATCTCCATCATTTGTTATCCCAAGTTTTCAGTCACTTCCCGTACCTCATCCCTGGTACCAGAAATCTCATCTGTTCCTTTCCTAGCTAACACATGTAACTGAGTCCTGCCCCTTGAACTGCTTCTTTAGCTCTGATCCACCAAACATCCATTAAATCCCCCTTGACCCTTGGTACCTGCCACAATGCAATTATACATTTGCAATTAAGAACTCTGCAGCACATTGTACTTAGAAATGTAAAGGTAATATAAAATTAATGTCAAATTAAATAACAAAGAAAAACTAACCTAATTGTATTATTCTTTTCATGTCCATTCCGTAAAATTCTCTTTTTAAAAATAGCCATAGAATTTACAGTCTATTCTACTAGTGTAGTACAGGAAACAGGGGTCGTGCTGCAGAATATAGGTTGCCACAGACAACCCAGATCCTGGAATATAGTCTTTAAGCCTAGAGAAATATGGGGTGAATTTTGGTCATGTCAGCAGGGATTTCTTTCCCAAGTCAGTATTTTCTCTGTGTGTAATTTTTCCCCTTCCTATGTAATGGCTCAATTCTCCTATTTTTATAATCCACAGGAAGCATATTTCAAAAATATTTATTAGCTTATTAAATCAAACTATTTTTGCTCCTGGCTGGACTTGGTTTTATATAATGCCCACAAAAATCAGAGAAAGTACATTGTAGCAACAAACTGCAACCGATGGGAATATAAAAGCCATTTTACCCCAATGTTTTAAATGCTAGTAGCAAATGGACTAATTTACTAAATGGTATATATGTATATTGAGTTGATGAAAAATTGTGTATTCAAATTGTGTAGCCTTGTGCCACTTGAACATGTGATAGTTGGGCCATATACATGTAAAAAAAAGTGACGAGAAATTGTCATTTGTCTAGCATAATGGCACCACCCCCATGGACACATGCACGATTTTTTTTCGTGTAAAAATTTATTTGAGCATGACAACTTAGACAACCTCTGATGTATATTAGTTTGATCGGGACAAATTGTCCCATTATGGATAAAAAAATTGTGCACGTGTACATGTCTGGCGGCTGGAGAAGGCAGCAGGGACGGTGCATGGGGCACTGGAAGCCTAGGTATGCTCAGGGAAGCTCAGGCTTGGCAGGCATCTAGCACCCCATTCACCATCCCTGCTACCTTTTCCGGCCACCACCACACCCAGCCACCCTCCTGCCACCTTTCTATACTGCCCCAGGAGCAAGCCAGCCATTCCCGGTCAGTCCCAGGCAACAGGAAGGCAACAGCAATGGTGCACGGGGTGCTAGAAGCCCGCCAAGCCCAAGCTCCCTTGAGCATACCTGGGCTTCCAGCACCCTTTGCACTATTGGATCCAGCAGGTGCTGCCTGTGAGCTGGGGCAGCACCCGTGCAGCTAGCAACCTGCCCAGGTGGCCCAGGGGGTGCTGCCACAAAGGGAGGCGCCGGACCCCCCCACAGCTCAGGGGCTGCGTGACCCAGTGACTTGTGTGGGCAGGCTCTGCCAAGAGACGAAAAAAAAAAGGTGGCAAGAGGCCCACTTAATTTTTTACCTTGGCGGAGCCTGACTGCTTCTCACGCGGCTCGGGGGTGAGCTGCCAGTGGCCCCTGAGATGCAGGGAGCCTGTTCCTTCCCTCCATGGAAGCAGCAGCCCCCAGGACCGCCCAGGCAGTGCACTAGCTGCGCGGGTGCTGTCCCAGCTTGCAGGCAGCACTCGCTGTATCCAACTCTTCCCCAAGTCCACGCACTAGAAGCCTGCCAGGCACTGCTCCCCATATGGGCTTCCAGGAAAAGTTGAATCCAGCAGGTGCTGCCTGTGAGCTGGGAAAGTAGGGAAGCACCAGGAGGGAAGCACCATGGAGGGACACACCACGGAGGGCAACACTGGGGCCCCCGCAGCTCAGGGACTGCTCAGCCTCCTGATAGCTCATTCCCCAGCAGTGGGAGAGGCAAGTAGGCACAGGGGGGAGGAAAAAAAGGATCAGGCCCTTCGCCATTTTTTTCTTTTTTTTTTGCCTCAGCAGAGCCTGCTTGTACAAGCTGCCACTGGGTTGCACAGCCCCTGAGCTGCATGGGGCCCTGGTCCTTCCCTCAGCAGCTTGTGCAGGCAGGTCCTTCCCTCCCTAGCAGGTGAGTGCCATCTGGGGGCACCCCCACTGCAGAAGAAAGGACCAAGGTCCCCCTGCAGCTCAGGGGCCATTGGCAGCTTACCCCACAGCTGCGCAAGAAGTGGGCTGGCTACACAGGGGGAAAAAAAAAAGATCGGGCCCCTTACCATTTTTCCCCCCCACTCCCAGCAGAGCCTGCCCACAGTGGGCAGGGGTTGGGGGGGGAGGTTGGAGCTGATGGAGGGCCATCGCTGTTACATCACTGTGACAGAAGCCCCTAAATTGAAATGGTGGGTCACAACTAAAAACCTACCAAATTAAAAATCCACAGTTTCAATTTAGTGGAACTAACCCCCCCACCACGTGTACCATACCTATGGCTTGAGAATGAAACATCAAGCAGCTACAGGTAAACCCAACCAGAATGGATACGTATGTTAAAAAAATTAAGATCAGCAATGAAACAGTTAACAAGGTGGGCAGGTAAACATTCAAAATTAGGCTTTAAAATTATGTGAGAGAGAAGAATTTCATACAGCGATACCTTTTATTGAACCAACTCTGTAACTGGGTTAAAATAAGACAAGTTTTCAAATGCAAGACATGAAGTTAAACATTCACTAAGATAAATGGGAGGAATTATACCCCTGCTCCAAACAACAGCCAGAGAGTGGGCGTGTCTACACATGTACATTTACTGCGCAGACATTTAGGTTACTGAGCACTTACCAAAAATTACTGTGCTGTAGGGGTGGGCATCTACACATGCACGCCTATACTGCACAGTAACTATGGTGACTTATGACATAAAGAAGAACTTCTTTACTGTCCGAGCCCCCAAAGTTTGGAATAGACTGCCACCGGAGGTGGTGCAAGTACCTACTTTGAACACCTTCAAGAGACATTTGGATGTCTATTTTGCTGGGATCCTATGACCCCAGCTGACTTCCTGCCCCTGGGGCAAGGGGCTGGACTTGATGATCTCCGAGGTCCCTTCCAGCCGTGATGTCTATGAAATCTATGTCTTACTACACAGTAACACGGTATGTGTGGACTGACTTTGGGACTAACTTTAGTCCCAGTCAGTCCACACACAGCATTACTGTGCTTTAATGGCTGCATGTGTAAACGATAGCCTAAAAACCATTTACTACACAGCAAGTTACTGCATAGTATATGCATGCGTAGACTCGTCCACCAAGTCTAAAACAGAAAGTGCCTTTTAAAAGTTAAGTTAGCTAACATGACTTGAAAACGCACCTAGCAGAACAAATTGTAATAATTTTAGCTCAGCATATGAGCAGCTAACATGATAGTAAAAGTGTTAAACTGTGTCTTTTGTAGTTGGTGAAGAGTTGTTTCGTGTCACTTTAGAAATTCAAACTTGTAAAAAAACAAAACAAAACAAAAAATCCCAAACAACTTCCTCCTAGTATACACAAGGCCAAAAAGACAAAAGGACATCCATTTGACATAGTCAAATGTTAAATCCTAAATACAAAGTTTATTTTTAAGATCAATGTTGATATGATGGCAAATATATATAAATCTGGAGGAAGCCTGTGAGGTGACCTTAAATCCTCACGATATTGTTCATATATATTAAACCAAAGTAATTCTAGGAGACTAATATTGCAGTTGTAATAAAAAGAAATTGGCTCAAGCTACCTAATTTGGATCCAAATTCTGGACTCTGCATCATGTTTTGGAAAAGGAGAACCAGAGGCCTGTTCAGTCTGCTATAGAGCAAGGGGCCATTTGGAAAATTCAAACTGGTTTAAAAAAAGCTGACTGTTGTATCCACTCAAAATATGGGAACCCAAGATTTAGTTCAGATTCAGCTCTTGTATGAAACCCATAAAATTGATTTGAAAACTGAATGAAAAGAATGCATTTGTATCCTTTATTACTTTATTTTTTTAATAAGATATGAACAAAATGGAGGAAACAGTTTTCTAGCATTACATTAAAAATTCAGCTCTCGTCTGGTCTGATTTTACTGGAGATGCCCTTTGAGGGCTCTGTTTGAGTTTTCAAGTTTCTTTTCTACCTAGTTCAAGGCTCTTATTGTAGCATCCACTCCTGGAGACAGGATAATAGGCTAGATAGACCATTGATTTGACCCAGTATGGCACTTCCTATGTTCTTATGGACCTGAGGATCTGCCTAGAGATCACACTAGGCAGATGGATCAGCAGCCCCCTCGTGTAGGAAAAAGTAAGTGACTCTTCACTTTAGTTTTCCAGTTGCAGAAAAGGGGAAAATTCTACCTTATCAGGCATGCTGTGAGAATGCCCATTAAGGATTGTGAGGTGCTTAGGTACTACAGCGATGGGGGCCATGCAAGTACTGAATGAGATACTTCTCATGGCAGTCAATATAGCAAAAAAAGACAAAGTTATGGCTGAAGAGGCAAGAGCCAACAGAATGTCAAGAGTACAGAACAGTGTTGGCATAAAATCCAAAGGACAGAGGGAAGAATAAAGCATTAAATAGGTAGGGCTGGTACTCTTCAGCTGCTATGTTTTCCACCCACTCCTAAGCGGTTTATGTAGGCTATTCCTAAGAAGCTAACTAGGCTGCACGTCTGGAACAGAGGGAAATTTCCTTCAACATAAAGGGCTGAAGTTATGGATGCAACCAGAATAGGAAGTGAAATTAGAGCTGACACAAGGCAGTCTACTGTTACAGCCGTCTGCATTCCTATTGATCTGAAGGTTTAGTTTAGTCTGTTTCTGGCTTTATCAGCCAGTGGCATCATGACTGCCATCTCTTCTCTCTCATCCTTCTAACCTGGAAAGCACTTCTGAGGGTGCTGAGAGACAGTTATCAAAGATCCAGTGCCTAAAAAAAGAACAACATTCCTCAGTAGAAACTGCTGCCTGGCACCTTTGAAGAAAGTTTTCTGACACTTTTTCTATTTAATTAAAAAAAAAATCCTTCAGTATATACATGTTGTTTCCCTTTACAAAGCATTTCAGAACTGCTTCTGACAGCGCTGGATTATAATGAACCTCTTATCAAGACATTGCCAGCTCGAGACAGACAATGTGTGTGTGTAATGTGCAGATTCCAGTCTTGTTAACATCACACACTGAAAGGGACGGTGTGTGGGAAGATTTATTGCAAGGAATTATCCACATATACAAAACAAAACAGTCTGAATGCTTTGCATGGAGGCTTCCTCTGATTGGCTTGTAAACCAGAAGCATTGACCCAATGGATGAGGTTGATGAGAGAGATAACGCTAGCAATGGTATGTTGAGATTTTGCTGCATGTTATTTAATTACTCCTGTTCTACAATCGTTGCACAGCACATCTAGCAATGACAGAAAAGGCACCGTAGAAAGTTCAACAGAATTAAAAACAGATGACCACACCAAAACAGACCAAAAAAGCCTGTTTGGATTGCAGCTGTATTTAATGCAACATAAACTAATTGCCAAATGAGGGAAAGGGGTTTTACATAATGATGTTATTTAGAGCAAGAATGTGCTTTGTCCCATGCATCGGCACATGGAATACAATGATATAGAGATGCCCTGTCTGACTCCCGTGCAGGTTGATTCTATGTTAATTAGTAGCATGGGAAGGATAGCATGGCTGCTTCTACCCATTCTTCTGCATGCGACTATGGAGTGGGCTACAAAATACAGTTGAGCTAGTGGCTGCTGGGGTTGCGGGGGGGTGGGGGATGGAGTACAGAACCCATCTGCAATAGCTGGCAAAAATGATTTCATCCTTTCATACAGGATAAAGGGGCAACTAGGGAGCAAAGAGTGACTCAAGGGGGCCTCTCTCTGAGGTAGCACAGCAACTCATTGCTTCCTACATGGGGCTTAGAACCAAACCAAAACTGAGCCCAAAGTAGAATGATTTATCTGCTTTTGAATAGTGAAACTTCGAACCCAGTGCCACAGGATCCAATCCAGCTGCCCCTGACATCAACAGGAGAGTTGCTACTAGCATTCTGTGGTAGAAGGAAAGGGTCATAATTACAGATTTATGTTAAACTATGCCATTTATGAGCAAGAGGCAAAACCTGTGCATTTTCTCTGCATCTTGCACATCCAGACTGAACTTTGTGGGGCTGAGATAAAATGGGAAACAAAACAAGATCAATTTGGATTTTCCCTAACCTATAATGTAGGCTCCTTGGAGCTGAAATGCTAACATTTATCATAGTCTTAATCCACCAAACAAATGAACGGATAGAGGCATCAGAGACCACACAACTTAGTGTGGGCACCAAGGACCACACAAGTGCATCTGTTTGCAGGCGCAGGGGCAGAAGAAAGAAGGACATGCCAAAATCTTCCCAGCTTTTGGACTAAACAAACAAACCATGGTCATAAGAGTTAAATAATGATGATGAATCCAAACAAACAGTCAAATTTATTGGCCAAAAGCATATACAATTTATTTTAGCATTGCTTCAGTGTCAATTTCATGTTAACAGGGTGGGGGAATTCAGATTCCACTGTAGTCAGTAGGAGTCTTGCCACTGACTTTCCCAGTGCCAAGTTTTTACCATATGATTCATAGCAAATATCTATAGCAACTCTTGTTATCCATACGAGGATCTGTTCTAAATTAAGATAAATATAACCACCAAAGTAGCAAAACACAAAAACAGAATTGAAACAAATGCTATAAATCTACATTAACTATATTCACTCAGTAACAAACTGACTGTATTACTCTAGGCGGTGTTTGAATCCATGCAGGAGAGCTAGGCAGGCATTGAAAATGTTGAGGTATTTTTTTCAAATATTTATTTTATAAATACAGGGCTCAGTCTTGCTTGCTTTAATGGCTTCTGCTGACTTGAGTGGCATGGCTTGACTTTTAGAAAGAAATGTGGTTGTGATTTCAAAAGATCCGCTCTAGTACAAACAAGAATAAAAATTAAGGAAAACCCTACTGCCTGTGTCCTGCAGGAGGTCAGACTGAGCTAGATCACAATGATCTCTGGCCTAATGATCTATAAATCTATTAGTAAAATAAGCTGGGATTGGCCCATAGCCACGTGCTGATACAGTAAGGGTGCACTGGTACATTTGTACCCTGCTTTGATACCTGGTCCACCCAAAGTTTAAAACCAGCTGCTTGGCAATGGCAGCAGCATTTCTAGTCAGGCAGTGCTGAGGAAGTCACTTCATAGCTCATTATAATCTACCTGATCATCTCTAAAAATTTCATTCCACAGGTGTTAATGACCCTTTTCTTTTTAATGGTCTTGATGTTCCACCAATCAAGCTATCCTTTGTTCTGCAATTCTGCTGTCTGTTAGCTGCTCCTGGTAATGGAGCTCCTTTTTCAGAGCCCTGCAGCTGGTTTTTAACTAATTCCAATTAAATTATATTTGTTTTTGCTTTATTCTTAAACTGAGTAATACAGCCCTAGGTCCCTATCATATTTGCAAATATTCTAGATTATTTTTAACTGGAGAAAAAAGGTGTTGTTTTATATGATGCACTTCATCATCTGCACCCCTCTTTTCAAAATTCTAGATCTGCCCAGTGTGACCAGGCCCATAGTACACGACAAATTCTGCTATTAATACACAAATGTTATTGAAATATTTAACATTGCTTATTACAACATTCACCTAAAGTGCTTCTGTGCTGTACATAGCAGAGGACAGTTTGGTATTTACATAGGACTTTATATATTCAATGCTTAGCAAACATTATTGAATTCAGCCTCATAATGTCTCTATGAGGTACAAAAATATCATTGACCCTATTTCTACATCTGGGACAAAAAGGAAGTAGAGAGATTGACAAGACCACAGAAATATCCAAAGCTTGGATAAGAACTCAGAACTTGCGATCTATAGCTCTTAAGAGTACATCAATTGAAAAATTGTGACTAAGCATATAAAATAAACCAAGCAATGATCACCACTACATACATCAGCAACTAACCATGGGTAGCAGAACCTGGCAGCTCTAAATGTTTTACTAACAGTAATAACCTACATTTTTTTTCAAATTAAACTAGTGACTGTGGATACTTCAAGTAAGCAAACATCCAATGCAAGATATCTAAGGATGCTCAATTTGCATGGGATAGGCACTGAGCACTTCCTGATATTCATGCAGGCCCTTTAAGTTCTCAAGATGAGCATCCTCAAACTGAAACACCCAAAATGACTCACCATTTCTTGAAAACTTCAGCTGAAGTTTCTCTGTTACCTAATACCTTTGAAAATTATTGTTGGAACTGTGTGAAAAATTCAGGAGGAACATATCTAACAAATAGAAAACTAGTGACTTTCAGAGTAAACCATTAATATTGGTAATCTTTAATAGCAGTAATTCACATGTACATAATCCCTTCCACAGGGAGCTAATTCTCACGATGTTATGATGCTTGGGGCATTTTTAAAGGGTTGCCTTTTTTTTTTTTAATTTCTGCCTTCAAATCCACCATTGCTATTTGTCAGTATGACACTGGATATTTTGCTGTTATCAAAAATGGCTGCCATTTGTAGTTATAGTTAAGGGGGCTGAAGCAATAACTTGTCCTCAGTAAGATGACCACTGTGTCCTTTTAACCTTTGTAAAGCAAATTGAGACCCCCCCTCTCCCCAAAAGGGATTATTTATTATTCATATTGGAGTAGTGCCTAGGGGCTCCATTAATGGATGGGGGCACTACTGTGCTAGGCACTGTATGGGAACATAATAAGATAATAGACCCTGCTTACAAGAGATGCATATGATGAGGCAGAACAGATGGACACACATGCGCATAGAAACACACACACAGATAGAGTACAAAGAAAAAATATGACTATACCAATCAAGAAGATAATTGCTAGTCACAGCATACCAGCTGCCTAACCATTGTCCAGGTTTTGTCAGCATCACAGCAGAAGAGAGTTTTGAGAAGGGACTGAAAAAGGACAATGAGGTTGCTTTGTGGATATGTGCTGACAGCTACACTCACTCACAAGGGTCAGTCTAAGAGAAAGCATGGAAGTAGGAGGCAAATGGGGAACAAGACTGTCAGGGAGTATGCATAAATTGGAGGAGCTCCTGAAACCGCTTAAGCAGGGAATGGTGACAGAAAGAAATTCTCCCAACCACAAGGACTAGCCTTCAATAAGTGAGTGCATAGGCTCAAATTTCCGTGCTTGCATTTAAGGCTAAATTTTGATATTGAGGTAGGAACCTAAGACTGGAAGGGATCCCTGCTATTGTGAGCACCACATCATATCATCCTTTTAATAAACTGACCGTGGCTCCATGTTAAAACACAGTTTAGAGAGTGTTTTGTTTGCTTGTTTTTACCTACTACTCTTATTGGAAGTTTATTCCAGACCTTCACTTCTCTGATGCTTGGAAGACTTCTTCTGATTTTCAGGCTATTATTTCATGAGTCATTTTTTATTCATGACCAGTTTACACTTATTTGTTCTGGTATCAATATTGTCCTTTAGTTTAAATACTTTTTTCCTTCTCAACTGTTTAGTCCTTGGTGTATTGAAATACAGCAATCATATCCCTTATCAGCCTTCATTTTACTAAACTGAAAAAGCTGCATGCTTTAAGTCTCCCCTTGTATGACAGGCTGTCCATTCTTCCAGTCATCTCAGCAGCCCTTCTCTGCACCCATTCCAGCTTGAATTTACCCTTTGTAAACATGATGACCAGAATTGTACACAGTATTCTAGATAAGGTTTCACCATACCTTGTAAAATGGCTTTAATATATCTACTACTTCTACTACAATGGCACCAGGTATATTCTAGGATTATGTTTTATTTTTTCACGGCTATACCACATTGATAGATCATAGTCATTCAGGGATAAACAAAATCTCTCCCCGGCCCCCACTTTTTTCCACTAAGCTCACACTTTAAAAGAAATTCCTGTTGTTATTGACCCTAAGCACGTGGGCCTGTTCTTTATATTGTTAAATTTCATCCCGTTCCTATTACTCCAGTCTTCAAGATGGTCCACTTCTTCTGTAATATTCTATTCCTCCTTTAAATTGATACCTCCAAACTGTGTGTCACCACCAATTTCATCAACACCCTTCTATTTTTTTGGTGCCATAAGACGATCATATACAAGCTGCTAGCTTCCTCTTAAAAGTTAAAGAAAAAAAATCAGAAGGGACGTGAAAAATGCAATTGATGTATTTATTAGAAATCTTATCTTTTCTTTCCCTCCTGCTTGATTTGTGGGTTTTTTGAACATTAAAGTTTGGCAAAGCTGCTTCCACCTGAGGATCTCAAAAGTCTCTTACAAACATTTATTAAATTAGTTTCACAACACTTGTGGATAGAGAATATTATGCACGTTACATAGAGAAAATGAGGCAAAGGGAAAGGTCTTACGGAAGATTACACCTGGCATCTTTAGAAAAACTTGCTCATACTTGAAGACTCCGCCTCTCCTTGGAGATCCTAACTTGGAATCCAGTTCACTCAGGGCCAGTCTGCTAGTGCATGTCCTCCTCCTCCTTCTCCCCCTCAGCACTCCCGCCCCCCTCCTCCCCAACTTTCACTCTATCCCCATTCAGTTTTGACTCTCAATTAATCATGAGAGATACCTGGGCTTGAAAGAGTCTCTGAGAAACAAATCGTTGAGTGTCCTTTACCACTGCAGGGGAGGAGGGCGTGAGTATTGTGACAGATTCAAAAGAACAGCTTGAAAGCAGCTGGAGAGCTTTGCAAAAAAAAAACCAAAAAAAACCTACAGAGAGCAGCTGCATAGAGTGTGTCATGCACAACATTAATTATACCATGTTATGGAGGAAAATATTAAACATTTCTAATATAAAAATGTGGGGTATGGGGACAGCCAGTGACACTATTTCACATTCCCTTACACCCCTCCATGACGATGTGATTTAACATTATAAGATTCCAAGGCTATCAAGCTGTGACAATTTGTATGGAGTAAGATTTCGAATATCTTACTACAACACACATTGCAAAATCCTTCATCACAAGCAACGGAGATCATAAAAGCTGCCTTAAAATCATAAAACTAAGGGAGTGTCCCTAAAATGAACGAAACTTGGCAGGGCTGAGATTCCCTGGGAAATTAATTTTTACCATCTCTCTCCAGCGACCTGCCTCTGTCTCCCTCAGTGCATGGTTAATGATCTTGCTGAGTAGATAACCAATCTGTTTGATTTACAGAGCCCTTTTTATTCTCTGAACTGCCTATAATATTTTAATAGAGTTTCAGTTGATATTGCAGTAAAACAAGGTTGATTTTACATATTTAATGAAAAAGTGAAAACAAGCCAATAAAGATATCAAAGGCCCAATTTGCTAAATGGTCTTTCACACACTGAATTTTGTCACATGCCAAAGGTCTACACAGAAAATACATTTGTAACTCCTAGGGTTAAAAAACAAAACGAAACCCAAAACATCTACTGTCTATTTCCCTTTGTGATTTGCTGTCATATTTGCCCTTAAACTGCAGTTTTAATTAGAAAAAAATTTTGGTGTGATGTAACAATGGCACGGCTCCAAGTTGTATTAGTAAGGTCCCATATGGAGTCTTAGATCCAGGAACTAGGTTCATTTCTGTGTCGGTGCCACTAGTTCTCTGTGAAATACTTACTCTTCCTGTGGCTCATTTTGCTTCTCTAAAAGCAGCTAGTTATATGTGGAGATTAGGTCAAGCTTGATTATTTCTATCAGAGATTTCAACACACTAGAAGTTTTAGGGGAACTGGATTTGGGTATTTTGATTTGGTTCATTATAAAAATCAGAACAAGACCTGGGTTCAGATTTCAAACTCCCCAAATTTATATATGTAAATCAGTGCTGGCATTTTCATTTGATCCCATATTTCATTTATAAGAATAATGGATACATACCTTATAATGGATATGTGAAGTTTTTAATATTGATCTTCATACTTTGAGATCCTAAGATGAAAGAAGCAAGAAGTGTTGTTATGTGAATGCATCATCTTGGATTATAACATAGTTCTTACCAAACCAAGGAAGGACAGGAAACTGGATATTTTGGGTGTTTGATTATTCCCTGGGAAAACATAAATTAAATACATAGGGAGTACATGCATTTTCAGTTACAACTCAGTCAGGATTTCAGGGAGTGCAAGTCTATGGGTGGGAGGGTGTATAGGACAAGTAGGGAGGAGCAGATCAAGGCCCCCACAATGAAGGAGGAAGTAGAGCAGGGGCTGGGCACACAGCCATACCAGAATAGTGCATGGGGCTGGGGTAGGATGTGGGGCAGAGCCACGGGCAGCTCATCCAGGGGGTGGAAGGCACATACCCCACCAGATGTGTGCACAGGGCAGGGACAGATGTGGACTGCCCATTGTGGGCTTGGGGCTCCTCAACCTGCTGCCTTGCCCTTGGGGGCCCTGCTCTGGCCATGCCACTATGGCGAAGTGTCCCCTGCCTGCCCAGAAGCAGCAGTGGTGAAGGCAGCAGAGTTGTGCCCCCTGCTACTGCTGGGTGGACAGAGAGCGCACAGCCCATGTGGATCTCCTGAGGGAAAGGCAACAGGGCAGGGAGCCCCAAGCTCCCAGCGGGCAACCCACATCTGCACTCCATTTGACTCTGCTCCAGCTGTGCCGGCAGGTGGGTGCAGGGGGGTGGGGAGGGAGAGGTGAGCATATGTCCCGCCTTCCCCTTTTGCATCCTAAGTGCAAGTGAAAAACACAATTTTATAGGCATGAAGGACAGAAAGCCCTGGGTTTGTTATTCAGCCCAGTGTAATAGATCCAAAAAGTCATCATTCATATATTTGCTCCTATTTAAATTGGACACAAAACACCACAAGCCTGATCTGGCAGCAATTTACCGGTCACTTTGCAGAAATGTGCATCACTGCTGAAAGTGCAGAGTTACAGAGAATGCAGTCCTGGGCAATCATAAGCTTGTGTGATCAAAAAGTGTACTCATACTCACCTACCAGTCATCAGTACTTTGCATACACTGCACAGTTTCTGCCCAGACTCTCTAGCATACCATAGCACATTTAATCTTAAGTTTGGAAGGGACCTTGAGAGTCATCTAAGTCTTCCCCCTGCAGAGATGTAGGACTTGCTGCTCCTAAACCATCACAAATAGATGCCTCCATCATACACCAAATAGACACTGGACCAGGCAGCTATCCAAGCCAAGTTTCTGTTCATAATAGCACAGCATGGCTTTCTGCATGAGAGTTAGTAAGGCTTTCACAACAGCACACTTGCAGCTAGCTTTTCTCCCTGTCACCTCTCCATTTTTTTAAGCCTCTACACACTGTTGTGGCCTTATGGTGATTATTTTCGCTGCCAGCAGAGGCCTTTGCATATTAGCAGCCATTAATCCCATTGCATCAGCCAATTTAATTGGGGTAGGTTGCTCTGATTCCCAACCTCTGTTTTCTCCCCTTGCTATTCTCCCACCCCCAACACTATTCAAGGGATGTCCCAAATCTATAGTGTTTCTACATTTGAATGGCGCCTATAAAAGCGACTTGGTCAGGTTTGGTTAATTGCGGGGGACCTGTGGTTTAGAGGTAAGGAACAGGCCTAATCAGGGATAGAGAAGGGAGGAGGGGGAGAGGGGGTTCTTTTTTTATGAAAATGTGGACCTCCCCATAGCAATTCCCCTTCAGCTGCTGCCTCACAGATGGACCTTTTAATTGAATTTTCTTACAGGCCTGAGGGAGGGAGTTCATTTCAGGTCAGGTGAGGCAATTGAAGTGTATCTAATGGCTGCAGTTTCTTTTCACTAGGAGCACAGAGAAGTGTGTTGTTTTGTTTTTTAGGTTTTCGCCCGCCTCTCCCCCTTTTCAGTTCAGCTAAAAAGTTTCAATTAAAATTTGAAACACACACATGGTGATTTGCAAGGGTTTGTTGTCTTCATTTTGCCACAAGTGGCAGCAAGGTCAGTAGGACGAGAGTGCTGCATCAGCTTGCATCCTGTCTTGCTGTTCCCGAAACGAGCCAGGATGCAGACTTTGTTACTTTGTGTGTGTAGATGGAGGTAGAACTGGGGATCTAATAAACATTATACTACAGGTCTAGAAAGCTGTTAATTTGGAATTATTTATTCATCCTTATAGCCATTGTTTTTATTTATAGTATTATAGATGTGAATGACATTTTAAATGCCCAGAAATAAGTCCCTGCCTGAGCAGGTTTATATTTATACTAGGAAAACAGAACGAAATCCAGGGTCCACCAAAGCCAGACAACATTTTTAAATATAAGTTGCCTTATCGCTTCTGGGTACAAAGAGTTGTTTAAATTGTGTTAACCCAGGTCAACACTAGGAAAGGTTGACTGGTACACCTGTTCTGGTATAGTGCTGTATAACTATATGGCACAGTAAATGGGTACTGGGGACATCTATCATCAGTAAAAGTATTGTTGCAAATACAGCTTATACAGGTTTCCTGAGTGAGGTAAGCCATGTCAGACAAAAAGATTTTCTGCTGGTATAAAACTGTCTAGAGCTTTTAAAAATATAATAATGTTGCAAAAAGGTATCTCCCTGACTGATCTACCTGTGCCACCAAAAGTTCCTAGTATGGACTTCACCTTAAACATGCTAGATATTATGCTTGGCAGAATGATCTATTTTCCTGAGATGGATGTAGACTCTGCTAGATGCAACAAAGTATGGAGGAATAAACAGAGAGAACAAAGTGCAACAACAGTAAAAGATTGAGTTAAACTGCAGGGGCTTGATTCTGGCCCTACTGAAGTGAAACAAGAGCTGTGTTGTTTAACTATAGTGGAGAAGGATGGACCCCTAGTTGTTTTCTCTGTTCATTAGTCAGTCTGTAGTTCATTAGGCAGTATGTGGTTTTTAGAACGTACGGTTCTCCATCAGCCACAATGATAACTGCCTGAGGGTGTAACTATAACTAACAAAGCAGGGATGGAGACCAGCAAAGGCGAGTTGGTGAAATGAAATCAGTTTGATAGAGGGATGTGAAGTGGAAGAAGACTCCATGGGACACAGCCTCTGAGATATTCCAGGCAGATGAAGTGTGAGAAACAGTGCAGTCACCTATAAAAAGGTGACCAGTGTATATGCAGATTTTTTCATTATATCATATTGCAAATATAAACCTCTCTAGTAGTGGTTTTCAGCCTTTTGAGATTCAAGGCACCCATCCATAACTTTTCTGAATATAGTGGGCCCCCAGTTGAGAACCCCTGTTGTACTGCCTCAACTTCCCTCAGTGGTTCTGAGGGTTGACTGAAATAGTTCATAAATTTACATTAATTTTGGTGAACTGTTTTGGTAAAAATACCACCCCCCCCTCAATCTAAATACTTTGTTTTCTCTTTTTCTAAAAGGGCCAATTCAACTTGGCAACTATATATTTTATTTTATAAAAGATGCAAAATGGCCAAATAAAGATGTCTCCGCCCCCCCCCCCGATAACTGCCAGAAAAATTTAAAATCACTTATTTGCACAGAACTTTGAAATATCAAATAGCAATAATAGGGTTTAAAAGCCCCCACAAACTAAAGCTACATTCTGAGCACAGTGTTGTCCTTGCATCCAAATACTCCTATATTTGTTATGTACCATTTTGAAGTTTGCTGGCTTCTGTTTGCGTAAATGTACTTGGCATTTTGCTATTTCACTCATCCCCATTTCCATCAAGCATTGTGCTATTTTAAGCTCAGTTACACATCAGCACAGCGCTAAAACAGCTTTGTCACTGTGGTTCCACAACGTGGTTTGGGCACAGGGCCTGGCAGAATCATTCAGCAAAAGCCTAGGGACTCCTTACTGCTATTAGCCTTCCACAGCTCCAGACAGGGGCCCCAAATGGAACTGAACAAAAAAGGTAACAAGCTGCAGACATCCTGCTGTGAGCAAGAGGGGAGGAAGTGGTGTCAGAGGCAACCGAGCATCTATGTCACACAATAGCATGCCAGTGAAAAGGCAGATTTGGGGGCTGGTGCTGCCCTTTGAAAGAGGGGGTGATTACAAGTGCCTATACTGAATTTTTTTGAGTTGCTTTGTGTTATAACTATAGCAGAGTTTGTGCTAGAGCCTACCCTTTAGAAAGCATAGCGGGCTGTTTGGATCTGGTTCTGAGTCTCATATGGAGTCACGCTTTAAAACCATGGGCTTGGGACAGACATTACACATAAACCAGTATAAGTGATCAGAAACCAGTCTAAATTTGTAACAGAGCAGAAGTTCAGTGCACATAAACCACTTTCAAAATGGTTGAAATTGGTTTAATATAAACCTGGATGGATGTAGTATCAGACTTATCTGATTTAAGTTAAATCAGCTTATTGTACTTCTGTCCCAGATCTCCTCCATATTCAAGGTAGCTCAGTCCCCCAGCGTCCCAGAAAGCTTTACACATCCCCTGCAAATCCCTTATCACAGGGTGGGCAGGCTAGCCTTGGCCCAAGCTGTCTGCCAGCTGAGCAGGGAGGCATGGTCTAGAACACCCCCCACCAGCTTCTGGCCTGGGCCACTGCAGGCATGTGGCTGCATTTCCAGAATCAAAAGTGAATGTCTGTTCACTTGCATGCAGATAGCATTCAGCTTAGAAGCTAGCCCCAGATAGGACACTGTAAAAATATTTTTTTTGTTCTTTTGAGATGCCTCATTCTGGCTTCAAAACATACAAGGAGCTCCCTAGTAATCTGTTAGCCTGCAAGTGTGCTGACTGAATCCTTAAGTGGGCCTGATTATGTGAAACATTTATATTTGTCCTGAAAGACCCAGGCTTGAATGGATAACCAAAAAGGCTCTTCTCAAAATGATTTGAGTTAGAAAGCATTCAACAAATAAAACACCTACTACACATATGGACAAAACAGCATATAATGGGACAATTGCCTATGGCAGTCCAAGATTAGGTATGGGATATGCACAATGTAGCTGTTACCACAGCAAGCTAGTACCCCTGTGGCATTTATAACAATATATTTATATTTAGAACACTTTGATGCATTGAATTAAAGATACAAGCAGCACTATACATCATGCATTTTCATTTCTATAATAAATACTTATTTCCCTTTTTTAACTGCAACCAACATCAATACTTTAAGTACATGAGCAGTTTTAAAAAAGTATAAAAATTAAAATGGACCTCCTACTTTATCTCAGAAATACTCTCTTCTGCTATGCTCACTCCCTCCTTGAACATCTACAATCATACATTTATCTAACATTTTGCTAGATATGGTTGAGTTCTCATATGTAAAACACATTCCTAGTGCTCAAGTCCATGGTCTAATCCTAAACACTTGAGTGAATAATTTTACTTAAATGAAGAATAATTGTTGCAGAGTTACAGACCACTGAAATCAATGCTCATGTGACTAAGGCAAGAAAAATATATGCCGGATCTGACCCTATGTAGATAAATGAAAGCAAATGATCTGATAAGCACAGCTAAGAAAGTATGATACCCACTTTTCTCATTCTAGAAGTTTTAAATTAATGGTCAAAGAGTGGTTATTTTACTTACAAACATTTTTATTTCTAGAGAGAAATTAAAATTATTGAAAGTTTCTTATAAAAAAATCTCTTAAAATAAGATTTTAAAATTATGACTTACTATAGATACAGGAAGACTGATTTTTTTTTGCCTTGAGCAAGTCTTTTCTTCTGAAATTTCAGTATGCTGGTCTGAGAAAAATGGGTACCCATTTTCCTTTGCATGACAGGAATAATAATAAAGTAGGATAATGTGTCATCCACAAAAAATACTATATTTATGTGTCATATTGTAATCATTCACTGGTTTATGGAGCCAAAATCCCACAAGGTGTGTCACAAATGCACATAATGTCCCTGAGTGGTGGGTTTTGCATCTGGATCTTTGATTCACCTGACAGATATGTAAAATTACATATAGCCAGAATACTCCCTAGAGACTGCACAGCTGTGAATGCTAAAGTTACTCCACAGTTCAGGTCAGAAGAATTTAGATATTAATTTATACTTGAAAGCTTGTTCTCCAAAATCAAAATCGATTTCTGATTGTATAAATACCACTATTTAGCGTGCACTGATGCCTACATGTATTTTGGGCTAAATAATCAATGCAAAGATGACATAATAAAGATCTGAAGAACCACCCCGTTTGAAAAACAGGAGCCAAAATCTGTTTTTAGAAAAGTTCTGTATAAAACTTAATTGTGTCTCTCCACTACCAGCTAGTAACTTGTTCACTCCAAAACTGAAGTAGCACAAGAACAGCTGTACTTACAACCTGTTGTTTGCCTACATCTCTTTATAGCGAAGATTTGATAACCTGATTACCATAATACCTGTGTGATTCAAAAACTTCAGTATGCTCATCCTAGAAAACTGAGGTTCAAGGAGACTAAGAGCCAGGCATACTTCTCAAATATGGCACTGGACAATGCCATACTGAGACACATTGTGCTTACTCCATGTACACTGTTTCCCAAGTCAGAAGTAGCATAACTGTCTTAAGTGTGCCACAGTGGGTATGGAGTTATTGGTATACAAAAGCAGCCCTGCTATTTCTGGTTTGGCAGGTAAGGTAGTACATGCAGAGCAAAAGGACCTTATCTGAGTATGGCACTGCCTAATTCCATAACATAGTTGATTAGAGCAGAGGAACTAAACTTTGCTTTCTCACAACTCAGACTACTGTCCTAAGCACTGGGCTATCTCTCCTCTGCACAGACATGCACTCCTGGAATGGTCAATGTTATATTTTGGGATGGAAAAGCATTGTGTGTGATGTTGTTAGTGACTTGAGAAGACTCATAAATACCAGAGAGTTGGTTTTGGCACCAAAAGGATGTTTGGTTGTTTCTGATTTGCCATGTGCAGTTTGGAGCTGGAAACCAAAATAGGACGGTGATTGCTCTGACTAATGAAGAATGAATTTGGAAAAGGCAGATATAATTTTCTGTCAGGTGGTGTTCGCTGTTTATACCTACAGTATACAAAACAGTATCTTAGAGAGGGAAAGAAGCAAGTATAGTGATCTCAGTTACATAAAGATCATTTTTACCTCTGACCACTGCACATGAGAGTTTCTTGGGCTAGGTACAGACGTCAAAAAGCCCAAGGCTGAATTGATTCAGTCTTTGCAAATAAATCTAAACTGCACAGATTAAATTGAAACAGAAGTGAACAGACATTTAACTTTTGACACAGGAAGTGCAGCCACATGCCTGCGGTGACTCAGGCCAGAAGCCAGGGGGCGCTAGAGCACACATCTCTGGCTGTGTGTTCACTTCCTCTTCCTGCTCCCAGGTGCCTCTGGGATTTGTAGTCCACAGTTGCAGCCAGCAGTAAGTTTGGGCTGGGGTAGGGGTGTTTAACACCCCCTCCCTGGCCCTAGCCCCCAGCCAGGGTTTGTCTCGGGGAGGCAGCCCTCCCCAGTAGACTGGGCTGTATCCCCAGCCAGGCTTGCCCCCTATCCCCTCCCCATGTCAGCCATCTCTCACTACTCCAGCTAGGGAGCGGAGGGGTGAAGTCAGCCTACTCTCTGAAGAAGACAGCACAGCCCAGGGCCGCAAAATGCTGGGCTGCTGGGGAACTGTGATTTAACTTGAACCAAGAAGGGATCTGGGACAGAAGTTTCATAAACTGGTTTGACCCAAATCGGTTAAGTCTGATAATACATTCAGTCAGGTTTATCTTAAACCAGTTTCAGCCATTTTTAAACTGGTTTATGTGCACTGAGCTTCTGTTCTGTTACAGGTTTAAACCAGTTTCTGATCACTTAAACCAGTTTATGTGTAACTTCTTT
>NW_005842229.1:1104542-1111006 GCF_000455745.1 Alligator sinensis
CTAGCCTTGGTGACACTGTGGCTTATTAATGCTTTCTTCCATACAGGCCCTCCCTATACATTACATGTATTACACAGTTCACTGTTTAATTGTGCAACTACTTTAGACCAGCTACACATGCAAAGTAACTATCACACCATTAAAAAGCCCATGCAGCTATAGATTTAGAGCTCAAAAATATGTAACAACTTTATAACTGGTTTGTATTCAGCTTTAATTTGGATGTGTACCAAGAAACATGCCCCCATGGCTGGGAGCCCCGTCAGCTAATGGGGCTCCCAGCCATGGGGGTGTGCAAGGCACCATTTTAGCTGTGAGTCCCACAGCTGACAGGACTCCCAGACATAGCAGCGCCCCACCCTGACACTGATTTGGGTGCAGCCTCAATGCACTAACACTAATAATCATGTCTAAGAGTTAAGCAGTAGCAATTTATACAGAACATAAGTCTGACAGCTCCTGTTAAGAGCATAACATTTTGTGATCAACATGCTGGGCAAGGACTTTGTTTGAAAGACTGGCCCAATAAATGATCTATTAAGGCAGTAAAAAGATCAGATTGCATCCCAGACCATCTAACCCTCTGGGGCTTGAATCTAAATACCCCTCAGGCTTCTGTGCTTTTAGAAAATGTGACAAAATATTTTAAAAGATACAATCTGTGCAAAGTTATTGGGTCCTGTTTGCTAAGGGCAGTTGCAGTAAAATAATGAAATTCTCTACCTATTGATTGGTCAATATAAACATAGTATTGGGCAATAACAAACATGATTGGCTGTAATTTATTAGACTGCCAGTAGCCTAAGCTTGTAACGTGAAATATTGAATGAACTTTATTATGCTATAATTGAAGGAACTCAAATGGAGAACAAACCACATCCAAATACACTGTGTCATGTTGAACACTTTATGCCTGCGACCTGCTATTATGTGAAGACCAAAATACTCTTCTTTCTCTGATTATAAGGTAAAATGCACTGAGGACAATTATTGGTATTTCTATTAATCATTTTTGTTCAGACCAGAATCAAAAAGACTCTGCAATTGGCTATCCCACCAAATTTGAGCATCTTGCATTTAAAATATGGCACTTCAATTCTAACTTTAGGATTAGGGTTCAGTTCTGCTATTGTACCCCAAAGGTTGTAACAGTAACATGGTCTCTGTTTAGCCTCTAGTGATTCATGTCACAAAGCCAGCATAGATTATTTTGAATATTTGGGTCTGTATAAAGGAAAACCCTGGAACTGAGCTGTTGTAGAGAATTAGCTACCTGTCAGCATTTAAGGGCGTTACCTCAGGCTGCTTTAGCAATTCTTTTGATGGGTGGTTATACAGGTCTTAAGCTTCCATTATTTCCAGGAGAGCCTTAATGACATGTTATTTCATGACTTGTAAATAAAATGCATGCTCATCTCAGAGCAGAACCATGCTGAAAGATTGATCCTCTCTATTCTTAACTTGTGCCTGTGGGGGGAAAAAAAAGTAGGGGACACGTGTCTTACATTTCAAGTTTCTCAACTTCTTCATTTTATTTATTCTCAAAATATTTTTAAATGAATATAGCATTTGTAATGGTCTTACGTGGCAAGACTGTAGCTTTAAGTAACCTAGCCACAGAAATCTTATATATGTTTACAACATAAAGGCAAGTCTACCGTGTCACTTAACACAGACCACCGAATAGCCAGTGGCTGAGCAGACCAGTTTCATGAGTAGAGGATGAAACTTGGGAACTGAGGCCTATTAAGGAGTTTGCTTAGTTTACTAGTAAGTGAGAGTTGCTGCTACCTGATGCCTATTTCAGTGACTGGTGTGAAAGGAGAGGTGGTTTCAGTATATCTGCTACTGCACAGGTGTCTGCACCACAAAACACGACCACATATTCAGTGTGCAAAGATAACTAAGTGTTCCCCAATGGACAGAAGACTGAAAGGGCATAACCATGAACAACGCATGCCCCCAGCGGCTGGGGGGCATGGTGGCGGCAGGAGCATGGCGGCGGTAAGTGGGGGAGCTCCCACAGACACCGCCAGTGCTGTTGGTGGCGGGGAGGGCAGGGCAAGTGCCGACCATGGGTCGGCGACCACCTGCAGCCAGTGGGGATCGTGGACCGCCCGCAAATGCTGCTAGTAGTGTCAGCGGTGGGGTGGTGAGTGGTGACCAATCACAGGCACCACCAACACCGTTGGTGGTGCCTTTTTGTAGGGGGTGCACCACCATGCTCAGGGGGTACACGTGCACCCACATGCACCCCCTACACATCGCCCCTGGGCATAACAAAATGAACTGAATAAAAGCAAATTACCTCTGTGGAAGTGAACATACCAGGAAAAGACTGAGAATGGTGGGGCTGCATACTTCACTGACAGCCTGATGGAGAACACTAGATACTCATTGTTGGGCCAGGAACAGCAAGTGTCACATGTCAGGAATGTGTGCTTATGGGAGAGGTTACCAGTTGAGATAGGCAATCTAGTTAAAAATCCCTGATGCATATCCTGGGAAGAGGTAGGAAAGGAGAGAGGAGGAAGCATGAGTGTTTTTGGTTTTTTGATTGGGAGGAAGTTTGTGTTGCAGGACCCGACAAGATTGGGTAAGAAGGGTAATAATGTGAGAGAAGTTGAATTATATTGGTTCTCAGTACAGAGCTTTCAGTAGTAAGTCTCAAGCATTCGCATTTGTTATGGAGGGGACAGGAAGTGTGGCAGTTGGGCTGAAGAGAGCTTTGGCGTGAGGGATTGGAGGGAGATTCAGCTGGCAGATCCACTAGGAAAGCAGCAGGAAGCTCAAGGGATGGTCAGAGAAGCGGGTGATAGCAAGAGGTGCAGCCTGCTAGGGTTGAGATCATGTTGTTGTGCAGGAGGGGATGGCTGCAGGGACAAAGGTGTGGTTCTTTTCTGCAGTTGCTCAGAGTAGTTGACATCTGTGTTCCATAAGGAGAGGTTTATGTGGGAGCTGGTAATAGTTATGTAAAGATCAATTAAAGCAGAACCTCAGCCTAAACCCCTTCCCAAGATACCGGCAGCATTTGAAGAGTGCCTTTTGAATTTCCAAGGTGCCTAGCATGTGCTTTATAGCAGTTTTCTTTCCTTTTATAAATTAAATGTTTTTAAATGTTTTGAAATGACACCAAAGTCTTAGCAAAGGGGACTGCATGAGTCAAGTTGCAGACAACAATGAGTGAAACCTTTTCTCCTCCAGTCTTCTCTATTTAAATCCAACTCAGGTCAGCGTATTTTACCCCATGTGTATTTTACCTAAGCAAGGACTCTAGGATTTATCTTCCCTTAATTAGGTTGACCCTATTTTCCTGATCACAAAATGGGAAATTCCACTTGACCCCACTCTCCAGCATGCTCAGCTGTCTCTAGTCTCAACTGAGAATAGGGGTCAGAGGACATTGGGAGGGACTGTGATGCCTGTCCTAGGTTTCCCACTGAAAATGGGACTAAAGCATTTATTTGACTGCACTAGCAACAGGTACTGAAAATTAAGAATGGGATATATGGTTATCCTACCCTTAACCTATGTAGCCAAGTATCTAGCGCCCTTCCAACAGCTCTCCAGCTATTCCCAGTGCGTAGATGCAATCCACATGGAATTTTGCCAGCATTCTGAGGGTTAAAAAAGTGGCTCTTTAAGGTTGTATGGGTTCCTTTGAAGACATTAGTCTATTGTATAAATGCCCCTGGTTTTGAGGATTAAAAAAGAAATACATTGTCATGGCTCTGTAGGAACCTGGCCTAAGAGGTCACCGGGACTGCTTTAGCCTGTCCATTAGGTCCTAAGTGCTTAAAAAAAAAAAATAAACACAAATCAAAGCACATGAAATGCTTTGTGAACATGACATGTCCAGAGTTTAAATCTCAGGATCTTTAATGTCATGCAATTTATTTCTAGAATGACCAACAGCACCAAAATCCACATTTCTGGTTGCTAATTAGAAACAAATATGAAATTTGGGCAGCTTCAGACAAGGATAACTGTTAATTCAGTTCATTCAGGAAGCAAAAAAGAAATCCCATTTATAAGTTGCAATATAGTGTGTCAAGCAAAGACAGACATATGTCATTTGTGTAGAGGAAACTCATTTCGGGGAAAAGCATGCATTACCTTCTTCATAGCTGAGGGACACAAAAACTGCCTAGAATTTCACTGCATAAGGGATGTTGGCAGGGAACATATTGCTGGCCTGTCAGAGCTAGCAGATTAAGTGGAATACTTATCAGAGATCCCCCTCAAGAGTTACCCGTATAACAATGACACGCACACTTGGGGAAGACTTTTTGTTCCATTTTTAACCCTATAGAAATGTTTAGGCTGGACGTTCAAATTATACAATAAATCAAGTCTCTAGGCTCCTACTTGAAAACCTGGAGTTGCCTACTCCTCTTCCTTTAATCCCTCCCAGAGGCATAACAGGGCACTTGAGCACCCTGGGAGGCAGCAGTGCAGAGTAGTGTCAGTGGCTGTGCTGTCTGGCAGCTATTTTGTGCCCTCCCACCCTGCAAACGTCAGCACCCAGTACCACTGCTGTAGTCACCCCTTCCCCCTTTGTTACACTACTGCTTAATCCTTAATGAACTTTCACAACTCTCCCATATTGCCCCTTTCCCCAGACTTGGATTGACTCTGTTTCTTTGATAAGTAAGTAAAGCTATGTCGATGCATGAAGCTGCCTGCCCTCAGTGGCAGCATTGTTATTAATTTCATTGTTATTAATTTCCACAGCTCAGTATCAGGCCACATTAGTGGTATTTGCACTGCCCTGCCAGATACATTAGCCAAGAGTCTAATAGCAACAGTATCCTATTCTCCCATCGTGGACAGGCAAAATAGAATTTTTTAATTGAAAAGTAAGATGCTGTAGTTAGTCGCATACCATACCCACCTTTTCCACAAAAGTCAGCCCTCCAAAAATGGGGTACACACCTTTTTATCTGCTGAAATAGAAACAGGGAGACACCAATGCATGATGGTTGCCATGCTTTTCCCTCTGTCAGCCTTTGGGAGAGACGGTGCAGAGTGTACACTCCAGGGTTAGAGCTACAGAGGTCAGTGCAGTCAGGATCCTCTGCAGCCAGCATTCAGCCATGACAGGAAAAAAGCTTTTTCCCCCTCATTCTGCCTTCCCAGAACAAGATGCATGTCTTATTTGGAAGTGTGTGGTATATGGGAAAATACTGTATGTAAGTGGTAACTTGAAAGGGCTGAAATTACTTCTCTCACACACACACACTCCCAACACTAGCAAAAACACCATTTTACCAAAATGTTCTTATTGAAAAAGGCTAAAAGATTTTGCCTCCCTTGATCATTTTTCAGGGAACAACATATAGCCCATCCCTGATAACCTCTTTATTAAACCCTGTAAAAAAATTTTTTAAATAAGCTTTAAATTTAAATGTGAAAAAATATCTTAAATTACTAACTGATTTTTTTCTGTGTAATCTGAGGTTTCTTCTCCCCCATCCAACTCACACATCCAAAATTAGCCCTGGTATTTGTATACATGACTTACCTTTTTTAAGAGAACCAAACCAATGGATTCTCTTTCTCAATACACTAAGGGAAATAAATGTTGCTTCTCAAGCTGAGATATTGCCCACTTCCACAGCAAAGGGCTGTTTCCAGGTAAGCTTGTGACTTGCTATGACAATTCCAAAGGGAGAAGATAAGTCACTGAGCCCCTTTTGCAGCAATAAGAATTCTCCTCCTGCCTTCTGTGCTTGATCTCTCTCTATAAACCCTATGAAACAACAGTTCTGGGAAAAAAAGGGAATATTCTTACTCTTCATTATCTGTATTACTATACTGAGTAGGAGCCATAGTCATGAAACAAGAACCCATTGTTCAAGGTGCTGTACAAATATAGAACAAAAAGAGAATGCTTCCTGCACCAAGGAGCTACTACCTAGTGGGTAGCCCATTGGACTGGACCCTCTGGGTGCATCCAGATGAGCCCACATGTGCTTCTTGCAGCATCTCAAACCCCTTTGAGACTACAAGAGGCACATGCAGGAATGAGAAAATGTTCGCCGCATTGTAAGTTTGCAGTGCGGGGGCAAAATTAGACCCCTGGATATCCAGGGGTCAAAAAAACCTGTGCAAAAAAAAAGTGGGGCAGGCAACTGGAGACTGGGTCCTCCATAGAGATGCTCTGACTGCCAGAGCATCTCTATGGTTAGCCCTTGCCCTGGTGCTGAAGCACACCGCCTGCCCATGGAGGGCAGGCAGTGTGCCAGCAGGGAGCTGGACCCAGGCTCCACTGCCAGTAAGTAAGTGGTCAGGGGGCTGGAGGAGGGGACTCCTGCTGGGCCTGCCCACTCCCCCGAGCCCCCCAATCCCTGCTCCACCTGACCCCACCCCCCACCTGACCCCTAAGCTCCCCCCAATCCCTTCCATGCCCAGCCCAGCCCAGCCCTGTCTGCCCCTCAACCCCCCCCTGCTCACTCACACCC
>NW_005842229.1:1111326-1113183 GCF_000455745.1 Alligator sinensis
GGCGAGTCATCGGGGGGGTTGCAGGAGCCAGTAGGGCATGGGGCCAAGTGGGGCAGCAATCCAGGGGACTGGGGGAGCAAGCGGGGGTGGGGCATGTGGGCCCTGCAGGGGGGGCCTGTGGGCCCTGTTGGGGGGCCATAGACCCTATAGGGGGCAGCAAAACATATATTCATTAATTCATGAAACATGTATTTAGAATTCACTTTATTATTATGACAGACACCAGTAGTCTTCCAAATTGCTTTAATGCTGTAGATATATCAATAAAACGTGCCCAACTGATCGCTGTGTCTCTGTCTTTCACTCTCTCTCTCTCACTCTCTCTCTCTATATATATATATAGATAGATAGATAGATATAGTGGTCTTTTGTTTTAATTGTGGAGGAGCATGGATTTCAGGGTATTTTACAGAGTGACTTTGGGATATTTTAGTTGTCCAATAGGTAATACCAGAATTCCTGCTAGGGAGGCCAGTGGCAGGACCCTGCCTGCTCAGAGCTGGCATCTTGGATCCAGCCGAAGGTGGCTGACCTCCTGGCCAACTGGGGCCAAGAAGACATGCTTTGACAGTTGAAAGCAGGCCACCACACTGGGAATATCTTCCGGGCGATAGCTGCCCAGATGGCCGGGCAGAAGCACACATGGCAATAGTGCCACACAAAGGCCAGCCCTGCAGGCACAGCCCACTGGCAGGTGGCCCAGAGGGGAAGATGTCTCTACTGGCTGTGCAGTCCCCATCCAGGTCTGGCAGGTTTGCAGCAGGTCACAGCCAGACAGCAGCCCCCACTGCCAGACTGCTGCAGTGGGTAAAGGGAGGGAACTGTAAGGGCTGCTGCAGCACTCCAGCTGGCACAAGGGGTAGTGTCCCCAGGTACCAATTGGATGGGCCCCAGAAGCTGCTGAGAGCAAGAAGCCCTGAGCTACTTGCCAGGGTAGCTTCTAGTACTGATAGGGCCAGGACAGGGCAGCTTTTTATACTGCTGCTGGCAGCACAGGTGCTGGCCCTGGGCTCTAGCTCCCCCTGGTTGCAGATCCGGGAGGAGGCAGGCAGGGTTATTTTGCCCCAAGTGACACAATTTGCTCCATAACAAAGTGCATGTCCGAGCATGTGCGCTGAGGCAGAAAGCCCAGCCTCAAATTTGCACCACTTCTATATGAGCTGCTGCAAGCGTACATGCTTGCATGTGTGGATGTGCCCCTGGTGTGGTATTTGGGCTCTCTAATTCACTTAACTTATCCATAAAATTGGGATAATGGTATTGCCCTTATCATGACGGTAAGTATTATAATCCCATAAGTATTAAATAAGTAGTATTTGGGAAGCACTCCAAAATATTTGAATGAAAATCACAATGAAAATACACTGTCATTTTAAGATTACTCCTCCTTGCAAAAAAGAACAAGACACTTCCCTTGAACAGCAGCTTCAGTACTAAGGAATCAAGCAAAGAGTAATAATCTCAGTCCTCTCACATAGTAATAAATCCAACTATCCGTTTCCATGTCCATCTTTCCCCACCCCCCGTCTCTCTCTCTCTCTCTCTCTCTCTCTCTCCCCCACCATCCATCCCTGTGAGCAATTCCATATTTTTAGGGGCCTCTTAATGTTTTTCTCCACCTTGCTTGTAAAATGGTTTCCCCTACAGGATTATAGCAGCATCTGGCATACAATTTCCCTTCTGAGGTGTAGTCATATACTGGCCTTTTGGAAGGGGATCTGTTTTGTCTTTCTCCATATGCTCCTTTTGATTGAGGGGTTTAAATACATTCATTTTCACAGTAGTCATGTAAGTGTTTTTTTCCTTTCCTATTACAGCAATAAATGAATAGCTATGAGGAAACAGGGAGGGAAAGCA
>NW_005842229.1:1113193-1120550 GCF_000455745.1 Alligator sinensis
ACTTTCTCCCAAACCTTCCCCCAGGCATAGTTTTATATATATAAAATTTTAACTTTTCCCATAAAGTTGATACACTTGGTTCTACTTGTGGCCCAGATAAAGATGCCATGTTTGTCGTAGGTGACTATTTCCTTATCTAGTATAAAGAGCTGTTCCTTGTTTTTGGGAACATTCACAATGTGCGAGATATTTGCAAAATATAAAAGAATGCAGTGTCTCTGGTTCAAAGAGCAACACTTGCACTAGGATAACTTTTTCAGTAAGGGGTTTTGACTTTGTTGCTATATAGTCATACAAAGAAAACAACTGTAGAACCTCTGGTGTGGATGTAACTATATAAGTATTAAATGTGATTAGTACAGATAATACTGGGAGAACAGGGATTGGAATAAACTGGAATAAATGATGGTGCATAAGGGCAGTTTTGCTGATATAAACTGACTGGAGGGCTTTGTCACTACACTATGCTATGCCAGCAAAACATTCCTATTATAGATCTGCTTTAAAATAGCTATACCAGTATAACATACATTTATATCAATATAACTGTTTCCATAATAAGCAGATTGTGTCTTTTAAAATATATAGGTATAGTTAAATCAGTACAGCTTGTGTATGTACATAGCAAAAAATTATAAATACAAGTAAAATAGTCGAGATGAACTATTTTTTGAATCATAGGAAAGCTGCACAGAATAACTTCATATTCTACAACCTACCTATAACTAGTTCACTTCTTAGCATCACAGTGAAGCCTTTACAATATATGTGACAGCAGGGTAAATCTGCTTTGCAAGTAAGTTCATGAAGGAAGTTCCACAGGTAGCAAGTGTCATAGAAAAATGGAGGGAGTTATTTCCCTGTGCAGAGACACAGATGAAGGAGGCATGAGGAGTACATTAGGGGGGAAAAAAAGAAACCCAAGGCAGAAGGCAGATATGAGTATTGCTGAGTTCTGAAGAGAGAAAGCTTGTTAACCATGTTCATCTGAAGTGCAGCAGGGCAAAGTGGACAGGCAGAACAACTTACTTTGTCAGAAGTTATGAATGGACATCTGACAAAGTAGACTGTTGCCTAGGAAAATTCATGCCTTTCTAAGTGAGTTAGGGCACCTATACATGTGCTCTAGGGGAGGGGAGTGGGGCTTTAATTAAAGGGGCTCTTATATATATAGGTGCCCTTCATCTCTAGGTCTAGGTACATACTTTACACTTATTGTGTGGCAGGCACACAGAAAGTCCTATACAGCCATAACCAAATAGACATCCACTGCACATAGAGTGCTTTAAAAATGGTGGATCCCAATCTAAGATAACCCTGGATGGATGTGGTGGTATCAGACTAAAATGCTTTAGGCTAGAGTGCTTTATGGAACATCTATACCAGATCCCATTGTGACTCAAGTTAGGTTGCAGTCCCCCAGCATCCCAGGGGCCCTTCACAGGGCAGCATGCTAGCCTTGGCCAGTGCTCATCTATTCTGGGTGAACACAAGCCCAGCCCTGCCCCCAGGCTGTCACAGAGGAGACAGAAAAGGCTCCATCTCCTCCCTGAATGGCTGGGCAAGGGGGGTGGGGGAATGGAGCCCCCTTGTTGTGCAGGCTCCCTGCAGCTTGCTGGCTCAGGTCTTGGGTGGCCCAGGCCAAGCCCATGCAGCAGGGAGCTCTGTTCCCCCACCCCCATGCCCCAGCCACCTGACAGCTGCAGTTCAGAGTTGTACGCAGCTTTTCACTGTGCCAGGAATGGGGGCGGGAGGGAGGAATGGAAATGGGAGCTTTGTGTTGTGTTTTATAGAGACTGGAGAATGTGAAAGTCAGAGAAGCCAGAAAGGAGAAGGAAATTGTAATTGATATGGGAAATTAAAAGGTCCAAGTGAGAGTTTTAGCTGTAGGGGTAATTGGAAGTCGATGCACACTGGAAATATTTTGGGCATGGCTTGAGTACATGGGAGAAATGAGAGGATGATGTCAATTTTATTGGCTTAGATATTAGGGAAGATGGTGATCCCACTGTGTCAATTAGACACAAAGAAAATTAGGGTGGGAACGGATCTCAGGAGGTCATCTAGTCCAACCCCCTGCTCAAAGTAAGACCATCCCCAACTATATCATCCCAGCCAAGGCTTTGTCTAGCCAGGTCTTAAAAACCTCCAAGGATGGAGATTCAATAACTTCTCTGGGTAGCCTGTTCCAGTACTTTACTACTCTCCCAGGAAGAAAGTTTTTCCTAATACCTAATCTAAACTTCCCTTGCTGCAACTTGAGACTGTTGCCCCTTGTTCTGTCATCTGCCAGCACTGAGAACAGTCTAGCTCCATCCTCTTTGCAACTGCCCTTCAGGTAGTTGAAGGCTGCTACTAAATCCTCCCTCAGCCTTTATGAGGAGACACTCCATTTTCATTTACAAACCCATCTATTACTAGCCCCTTCCATTGCAAACAGCCTTGGAAATGTAAGCCAATCAGTAGTCTTAAAAAGGGTCAGTGCAGCTTAGCCATGTAGCCTTCAACAGGAGGCTGGGGACCAATAGAAATCTCCCCTTCACATGCTCTTTGCATGTAAAATACAGAGCATATTACCCCTCTAATCCTATGGAAAATGAATCAGTTAAGATTGGTATCTCTTCAACCCTTCTCCAAAACCTTCAGACTGGGCCCAGGGACGTAGACTTGAACTCTGTTGTATGAACACTGAAACAGACTCAATGCCTGTCATAAAGAGCTTACATTGAAGGACATGCACAGAAATGTTAACACATTTGAAGCAGTCTGGGATACATTTCCTTTGTCATTCAAGCCTGACTACACTGGCTCAGTTTACTCTTTATGTTGCCTGGCTTATGAACACAGAACAAAAGACAAAACAGACCACACACGAAAGCAAGATAGTTACCAGGAAAACATATTAGCTTAGAAAAACACAAAGACCTCTTCACAGAATCCACCCACCTCACACAGCCACTTCATTGGCCATGCTCTTAATATGTAGCTGTGCACCTCTAAAAAGTCTGTTTTATCTAGGGTAGTATTTCATAGTAAAATCCCACTGTAACGGTCCCATTCCAGGAGTGGCTGGGATGCCCCTGGAGTCCTCTCAGCCTTTATCAATTTTACTGTCTCTTTGGGTGATCTCCCCTTGTCCTCACCTGCCAAGCCTTGAAGAAATGATACTTGCAGAAAAGGGAGGCTATGCCAGGGCTTCCCAAGTCATATCTCCTTAGGAGCACCAGTGATGCAGCTTATTGCCTTAAGAGCTAATTACATGGGCTCCATCCTCTGCAATACCCACATCCATACCTCACAGGTGTTACTCATTCCTCTCTCTCTCCCTTTGCTATTCCTAGCTCCCCTCTCAGGCTACAGGCCCGCTGGCCCTGCTGACCAGGGTCCCACCTTGGCTGCAGGCTCCCAGCCCCAGTCCTTGCTCCTCCTAGGCTATGAGCTCTTTGGCCCCCTTGGTCTCTGGCTATGACCATTGATCTCTGGCCCCTCTTTGGCCCATCTCTCAGGCCAGCTGAGATTCATGGGCTCCCCTGGCCCCATCAGTCTCTAGCTGTGGCTTTCCTCAGCCTTCAACCCCTATTTCTGGGTTCTGGCCCCACTCCTGGGCCAGTGAGATCTTTGGACTCCATGGCCCTGTTTGCACTTATGCCTCCTGGGCTAGAGACCTCCAGACTTTCTGGCCCTGCTTACACCTGCCTCTCCTGAGCTCAGGCTCTCTACTTCTCAGGCCCTCTATTCTGTGTTGCCAGGCCACCTTACTCCCAGGCCCGCTGGAATCTCCTCCTTTCCTTTGTCCCTTCCTCAAAGCTCCAGAATTGCTTACTCCAGCTCAGATGTTAACCAGGAGCCCAGCTACAACCCTGCTGTCCAGAAATTTCTCTCTCCATGGCTCTCAAAGCTAGACTGCTTGACTAGCTCAGGGTCTGGTCTTATATCCTGCTAGTCCAGCACCCTCCTGGTCAGGTGACTCTCTAATTGGCCCCTGCCATACCTGCAGATGGCTTCTTATGCCACCTGCCTTCTCTTAAAGTAGCAGGAGCACCAGGCTTCCTGCTACATCTACTTCCATCAACTAAAAGAGGTTACCATAACCCTCCAGGCAAAAATAAGGCAGGGAATTCATGTTTGGAACAAGCTTCAACAGTACCAAGGATACTAAATTTATCTTCATCATTTGAAGCCAGCACTGGTTCATGCACAGAGCTCTGCAAGAATAGAGGCACTCCATTTGGACTACAAGAACATGGATCTTTTCCCAAGGTTATATTAGGATCTGATGAGGCTCCACTGTCTCATTCTGTTGCCTGTCTCTATGCTCTTTGCACATATTACATAGCTCTATGTATGTCCTCATCTTCGAAAGCATACCTAGCTGGTAGTCACACTCCTGAGTTCACCAGTCATGCCTCTATCTCTAAGTGTGAAGCATGTATTCTTTTCATGATATCCTATCTCATATGGGATTACAGCTCTGTCACCTTTAACCAAAATCCCATCTTGTGTACACAGTCAGGTCAGACCAGGCCAAGCCTGCTACCGTTATGACAGCAGATCTGCAGCTGTCAACACTGAGAGCTGGGCGGTGGAAAACAACCTAGCCACCGCTATGGTGTCAATGGTTTTGGGCAGAAGAGCAACCTAGAGTGACGTACTAGTCCTTACCCCTAGTGGAGGAAATGCCATCAAAAGGCAGATGCCATGGCAGGTGGACTGGGCTTTCCAGCCTTGATTGGCAACCAGTCTAGGAGTGGAGCCCTGAAAAGTGGATCTTCATACCAACAGCTCCTGCAGCCAAGCTGGCTCTAAACATACTGTCTTCTGCCTTTCCTTTGGGATCAACCAGCTAGGCTGAGGGGGATATTGATATATGGGCAACTCAAACACCTCCATATCAACTGCACAGGCCATTGAAGCCAAAACTGAATAGAAAGGATACTCCATCTTTGCTACTTGCATGGGCACAACACAGAAGGGGGCAGTTACAGATTATAAGATCAACTCAAGTGGCGTAGAGTGCCATGGGTTATCTTCATTGGTGAAAGGAATCAATTGTGGTCCACCAGTCAGGTACCACCTGCCTCAAGCTGGGCAGGCCCCTGCCAGTAAGGTACTGACCCACCATGATTTGTCTGCTTCGTTTGGTGTGTGGGGTTAGAGCAAAAGTGAAAAAAAACAGACCACAAATCAAGTACCAGGCAACAAGAAAAGAAACTTTAAAACCTTCCAGCTGATAAGCTGGACTGTCAGAATTATGTGTCCTGACGAATAACAATTTACAGATAATGGAAAATGTTCAGAAGACCACACTGATTGATCAACTGCTGCAAAAGCTTCACATCCACGTTGCAGTCTTGCAGGAGACAAGATTGGTCAACTCAGGGTCCATTTGTGAGGCCAACTACACCTTTTTTTCTGGGAAGGCAGAAGTGCAGAAGATACACGCCTACACAGGGTCAGATTCGCAGTCTGCAACAGGTGGATGACCCCCACTGGAACATCAGATCGCACCCTCTCACTCTGACTACAGTCAACTGCTGGTTTTAGTAACATCATTTGCACCTGTGCATCAACTTTCCAGGCAAGTTCAGATGATAAAGATAACTTCTATGATGCTTTGCACCAAGTCATTGAATACTTAACAACAACTGAGAGGCTGCTCCTCCTAGGGAGCTTCAATGCTCAAGTAAGCACAGATCACGACTCTTAGCCAACCTGCCTGAGACATCATTGCATCAGGAAAATGAATGAAATTCTGCACCTTAGACCACCTGTGTATCACTAACACCTACTTTGCAGGTAAAGAGCATCAAAAAGTATTATGGAGACACCTATGATCTGGCAACTGGCATCAATTTGTGATCACCAGGAGGAAAGACCTGCCCAGTGTGCTACATATCCAGACTTATTAGAGTGCAGATTGTGACACAGACCACTCCCTTACTGTCAGCAAAGTGAATGAGATACCAAAGAATCTGCATTGAACCAAGCACAAGAATCAGCCAAGAATTAACATACACAGCACAAAAGTCCAACACGTATGCCTCGATTTTCAAAGGACCTTTGAGCTAGTTATGTCTATGAAAGCAACAACTGCAAATGCTGAAGAAACTTGGAGTGGACTAAGAGCAGTCATCCAGGAAACAGCTGCAGAAATATTTGGGAAAAATAAATTGTCAAATAAAGACTGGTTAGAGGCACACTTGGAAGAGATACTACCACTTGTTGAGGCCAAGAAGACAGCCTACCTGAAAAACAATCAAAATCCAACCGAACATTCCAAGGCTAAGATGGAGCACGCCTGGGCAATGGCACAGAAAACAGCCAGATGCTGCACAAACCAGTATTAGACTGACCTATGTCAAGAGATACAGTTTACCTCAGACACAGGAAACCTGTAAGTTATGTATGATGGCTTGAAGAAAGCTCTTGGCCCAACTTGTCACTAAAGAAACCCCCCTTCAAGTCTTGAGATGGCAAAGTAAAAATCATTGATAAGAAGAAGCAGATATCACACTGGATCAAATACTACTTAAAGCTTTACTCCCATGAAACAGACATTTTAGAAGAGGCACTGTATCAATTTCCAATTCTAAGTGTACTGGCACAGCTAGACAAAGAACCTATAGCCATAGAACTTAACAATGCCATAGTCTCTCTAGCAAGCAGAAAAGCACCAAGGGAGGACATCCCAGCTGAAGTTCTCAAGTGTGGGAAGGCTAATCTGCTACCACATCTTCATCAACTCCTAGTGTACTACTGGAAGGGAGGCCAAGTAGCCCAGGACATGCATAATGCCAACACTGTTACTCTCTACATGAACAAGGGAGACAAGGGTGACTGCAACATCTATAGGGGCATCTATCTCTTCAGTGTCACAGACAAGGCTTTTTGCAGTCATCCTTAAACACTTGCAAAAACTGGCAGACCACTTCTATCTGGAATCACAGTGTGAATTCAGATCAGGAAGATCAACAGTGGAAATGATATTCTCCTTAAGCCACCTGCAAGAAAAATGCAGGGAGCAAAATAAGCCACTGTGGACATGTCTACTAGGGCTGTGAGAAGCTTCAGGTGCCGATTTGATTCGGAGGAGATTTGGCTCGATTCAGTGGCCGAATCTCTGAATACAAATCGAATCGGGGACCAATGAAAAGGTCCAAATCGATTTGAAGCTCTCTGAATTGATTCAGAAAGGATTCAGAGAACTTTGGTGATTCGGGCAGTCCCTGCCCGCTGCAGCAGGGAGCTGGACCTGGACTCCAAGATGGTAAGTAGGAGCCGGGGGAGGGGGGGCTGGAGGAGGAGGGAGGAGACCATGGAGAGACCCCTGCCAGGCCCCATCCCCTGCCTGCTCCCC
>NW_005842229.1:1120861-1132718 GCF_000455745.1 Alligator sinensis
CCAGGCAGGGTGGACATTGACTGGGCTGGGAGAGCAGGTGGAGGATGGGGGCTCATGGCAGAGAACTGCCATGCAGCATAAGGCAGTGGGGTGCAGTGGGGATTGCCCCCCCCCCCACCCAGCAGCACCCGGGGAGTTGGGGCTTTTTTTTTCTAAAAAGCTGGGAGCTGGGGTGGGTGGGGCAGCCATTTCTGGGGCTGGGAAAGCAGGTGAGGGATGGGGCCTGTGTTATTCAAAGATTCAGCTGATTCAGCAGCAGTCAAATCTTCAAATCAGATTTAGTCGAATCGATTCGGGACAGTGATTCGAATCACTGAATCGAATCACTGTCCCCCGAATCGGCCGAATCCAAATCCGAAGTGAATACTAGCCACTTTGCACAGGCCTAAGTCTACACATGGGTATTTATGTGCATTAGCCTGATTTAAGGTACATTAAGGGAACACGTTCACACCTTTAATTCACCTTAAAAATGGCACATTTATGTTAATCCTGCCAAAATTTGATACCTGCATAAAGCAAGTATCAAGTTTAGGCACGATTAGTTAAAGTACAGTAATGCACATGTAGATGCGCTAATATGCATTAACACAGGGACTTTAGTGCTGGGTCTGCCCAGTGACTAGGGGGCCAAACAGAGTCCAGCCCCAGGATTCCTGGCTGGCTGCCTCTCCTCCTCCAGGACTGGCCTGCTCTCTAGCTGCAAGCTATAAAAGCCTCCAGCCGTGTTATGCCTTGGGGCACAGAGCACAGGGAGCCTGAAGGAGCCAGCGCAGGTTGCAGGAGCCCATCAGGCCCCATGTGTCCCGCTGGACAGGACCCAGGTAGCCTCTGCCTGTCCTGTCCCTTAGCTGGAGCTGCTCATTGGCAACAGGTGAATGTTGCAAAGGGCTGCAGCCTGCTGCATCCCTTGCCCAGACCTGCGATTCTCCCTCAGGGCTGCTGCCCCTGCTCTCTATGGCAGCAAAACCAGTACCTCCTCCCTGCTCCTTCTCAACCCCAGCCCTGTCTCTTTGCAGGCATTGTGGTGAAACACCTCTGCAACAGGGCTCCCTGTCCCTGGCTGTTCCCCTGTCCAGGGTGTTGCTGGCAGCCCTCCAGGGCTAGCATCGCAGGGATAGCCATGTGGGGGCCCAGGAAGCTGGCGCGGGGAGCATGCCCAGCACATCATCCCCATTAAGCCCCAGCTCTGCCTGCATGGCCATGCCCATCCTGAGTGCCCGGGCCCCCAACTGGTCCCATGAGCAGGTGTGCAACCTCGTGGTGCTCTGAGGCAGGGCTGACATCAGAGACAGTTTGCACAGGGCAGCAGCTCAAATGCCCACATTTATGAAGCTATTTCAGCTGGGATGCATGCGTGAGGCCACTCCTAGATGGCGTGACAGTACCGTGTGAAGGCCAAGGTCTTGTGGGCACAGTGGGTGGCTGTGACCAACTTCAATTGTTGGTCCGGTCATGCCCAGAAGACCATGCCTTTGTGTGGGAGCTGACCCTCATTTTGGTGCCCCAGGAGATAGGCCACACCCCTGCAAGTGCCACCAGCAGGGGCGGCCTGCCCTCACCCACACCCCACCCTGACGCCTCTCGTGACACGTCACTGGAGGAGGAGACCTCAGGCCTTCAGCACCATGCCTCACCCACCTCCTCATCTGCTGTATCACTGGCAACTTGGGGACCTCTGCCCAGAGGATGCCTCACCTTCAGCCCAGCCCCAAACCCTGCCACGAGGAGTGGCTTGTGATGTCACCACCAGCTCCTCAACTACTCATGAATCACCTCTTCCATGCTTGCAGAACGTTTGCCCTGACCATCAGCATTAAAAAGACTGTGGTCTTCAGATAGGGTGTTGGCCAGTGACCATCTCTCACCCTTGCCAACACACCTCTCAAGGCAGTGAACAAGTTCTGTTACCTTGGATCCACAGTGAGTGTCAACCTATCACTGAATGAAGAGCTAAATGTGCACGTTGGAAAGGCTGCTACCGCTTTCAGTAAGCTCTCCAAACAAGTCTAGAGCAATACAAAACTCACAATCAAAACTAAGCTGCTTGTGTACAAAGCCCGTGTCCTTAGTGTTCTTATGTATAGCAGTGAGATGTGGTCAACATATGCATATCAAGAAAATAAGCTGAACAGCTTCCACCTATGCTGCTTATGGCTCATCCTTGACATCAAGTGGCAAGACAGAATTACTAACACAGAGGTCATCACTAAAGCCAACCTGCCAACCATCACTAAACTAGTCAAACAGCAAAGCCTATGCTGGCTTGGCCATCTCCACAGGGTGGAAGATGGGCACATCCCAAAGGACATCCTTTATGGGCAAATTGCAGGTGGGGAGAGAAGAGTAGGGTGCCTGAAACTGCACTTCAGATACCTGCAAGCAGGACATGAAGGATTTTGGAATCAACCCAAACTTTTGGGAGGTCTTAGCAGGAGACAGGACAAAGTGGCACTCCCTTCTCAATCATGGAATCCAACATCACAATGAGAAACAGTTACTCAAATTACAACAGAAATGTGACACAAGGAAACAACCTGTCAGATCAGTAGCCCCTAACACTATGACACCTGTGACCACTGAAGCAGGACCTGCAAGTCTAACAATATCCACAGTCACTCACTGATGAGTGGACGCCATTATCTTGCAGACATAGCTTGTCCCTAACCTGTTAATAGGGAACTTGTTCCTTGTAGTCTGGTCACCCCTGGAGTACAATTTGTATCACAGTCTATAGCCATTCATCCAATTCTGCACTCTCTCATAGTGCCTGGAGACTCCCTTTGGAGACAGAGAGGTATTGTAGCACATTGATAGATTCAATCTCCTACTTCACAGAGCCACATGTGGTACACTCTGGAAGGTAGGCCCTGCTCAGAGTATCTGCCAGTGGCAATGACTTCCCTGGGCAGTGCCTGATGCTCACATAATAGCATTGAAGTCTCAGTAGCATCTGTTACAGTCACTTTGGTACACTCAGGAGTGGCTTCTTCATAATGCTTTCCAATGCTTTGTGATCAGAATGCATATCTATCTTCTGTACAAAAGTGAACTGGTGGAATTGATCCATTCCAAATAGCACAGCCAGGAGTTCCTTTTCTATTTGAGCATACCCTCTTTCTGTATCTGTCAGTGCCCAGAAGGCAAATGCTACGGACTGCTGGTTGTTTATTAATGCTGCTCCTAGGCCTCCTTCTGAGACATCACATTGTAATTGTAGCTGCCCTGCTGGGTTGTAATACTTCAAGACGGGTGCCTTGCTTATGAGTTTTTTTATTCTTTCACATGCCTGCTCCTGGGCTTCTAACCCAGTCCCATGCTGTCTCTTGGTATGTTAGTTGTCTAAAAGGTCTGCAAGCCTCTGAGAGGTATGCACAGAATCTGGAAAGATAGTTAAGCCCTGCCTATAAATCACTGGACTTCCTTTACATCTTATAGTCTGAGCATTTTTTTAATGGCTCTCGCTTTCTTAGGGTCAGGCCAGAGTTCTGTCAAGGTCAGGAGAAGTCCAATGTAGGAACCCTCAGTTGTCTTCAATTTCACCTTATCTGAGTTCAACTTAATATTCTGCTCCCTAAACCTGTTGAGGAGCTATTGCAGCATCATGGTGCTGGATAGGCAGTTGTACAGGCTATATTTGAGGATAACTTGAGCTTATGCTCTAAGTGCCCATCTCCTTCAAATACATCTTTTTACTCCTGTAAAACATCTGACAAGAACCATAGTGTGTTTCCTCCCTCATGTGGAGGAATATTCTGGTCTTACACTGAGATCAGATCCAAGGCTTGCACTGCTTGGCTGCCTAACAGTCAATGGCACTCTTCAGTGTCATCCACTATGAATTCTAGGCAGTATTGTTTTCTGTTCCATGGATTCTGTACTGATCGTCTGCACTGGGTGTCTAGGGCTAGGGACAGACATTCAAAAAGCCAGAGCCTGAATGGATTCACTCTTTGCAGGTTAGTCTAAGATGTGCAGCTTAAACTGATTAATAACTGGACAGAGATTCTCTGTTAAACCAGGAAATGCAGCCACATGCCTGCAGTGGCTCAAACCAGAAGCTGAAGGGCACTTGAGCATGACTCCCAGCCACTGCCAAAGGGGAGGGAAGAGAGATGCCCTCTAAGGCTCTCACCCCTCCCTGCTGGAGTGGAGGAGGTGTGGCCAGGCACCAGCCAGGGCTAACACAACACATGGGATGCCAGCCACCAGTGCGGGGTGGGGTGGGCGGGTCAGCTGCTACCAGTCTGAGGAGTTGGGATAGGGAAAAAATCCTCTCTCTGAAGCAAGCATGTATTGAACACAGCAATTTGCAAAGCATGCAACAGGGAACTACCAAAAATCTTGGCCTAAGATACAGCCCAGTAAAACACAGCATACACAGCGTAGTCTAACTCAGTGGCTCCCAAACTCAGGGTGCAACCCAAATCAGGGTTGTGGGGGGTCCACCCTTCACTCCACCCCTCCCACCTGCGGGGGCTCTCCCAGTGTATGGTCCATGCAGCTCTCACCACCGCTGCCCCTGGCAATCCTGGCCCAGCCCGGGCTCTGCTGGTGCTGCTGGGCATGAGTGAGTCAGCAGCGGGGCTGGGGGCAGGGGTTGCGACCTGGATTTAGGGTCACAGCAAAAAAAGGTCGGGAGCCAATGATTTATAATATAAATGTAGCTCTCTGCATTCTTTGGTGAAGCTGTCTGCAACTTTCCTTAACTACATCTCCAGCATGCATGACAATTGTCAGGTCTTTGCCAACACTTCCCACCTCTCAGTCTGGTCCTGCAGGTCTTAGCTCTGGGCTCACAGGTGCAGGGCTTGGATGTGCACACAGGACATGCTTGTCTCTCTCCCCCCGGGATATTTCCATGCTTCCATGCTTCTCTTCCATGCTTGGATGTGCTTGTCTCTCTCCCCCCGGGATACACTGTAGAATTAATCCCCTCCCTGCCTGGCTGCAGGCAAGCCACAGAGAATGCAGCAAAACCCCCGGGAGTTCCAGGGGAGAGAGGGGACAGAGGGAGGAATTAACTCAGTCCCTGTCTGGCTGCAGGCAAACCCCAGCTGTGGCCCCCCGGGTTTGCCAGAGGAGGGGGAGGGGGAAGAGGGGATGGAGAGAGAAATTTGCCTCAGGGGCCGTGGCAGGCCAGTGTCTGGCCACATCCTGCCCCTGCTCCAGCTAGAGAGCAAAGGGGAGGGGCCAGCTCTGCTGTAGAGTAGAGAGCCCAGCCTAGCCCAGAGAGCATGCTGGGATGCTAGAGGAGTCTGGTTTAACTTAAACCAGCAAGGAGTCTGGAACAGACATTTCATAAGCCAGTTTGATGCAAATAAGTTATGTCTGATACTACATTCAACCGGGTTTATCTCAAACCAGTTTCAGCCATTTTCAAGCAGGCTTATACGCATTGAATGTCTGTTCTGTTACAGGTTTAAACCAGTTTCTGATTACTTAAACCAGTTTGTGTGTAATGCATGTCCCTAGCCTAGTTTTTTTATTGTACATCACCAGTACAGATCCAATCTGACATTACTGCCGAGTACTTTTTGCAAGAACTTCATTACAACTGGCTCCACAATCAAGCTGGAATCTTGTTGCTTGCTGCTTTGCTAACATCATTGCAAATATGACAGATGGCTTTGTAGTAGCTTTCTTCTGTAGTGTATGTATGTTCAGAATATTTAGACCTGCTTAAGTCACTGAGAAGAGCTCATCTTCTTTATCAGAATTTTCAGTGTCCTCCCCTACTTCATACATTGTGGCTGTATTTCTCTTGGGGCTATTGTTGCAGTCGGACACAAAATGATTCTGTTTCCCACAGCCAAGGCATCTTTAGCCATAAGTTGGGCATTTCTCTTTCTGTTTTGCATGCTGCTTCCTGTAGTACCAATATGGGAAGTTGGCATTCTTGGTGGACCTATCTTTGTTCTGCCTCCAGGGTCCCTTTAAGTTGACCCTGTGTACTTGTTCTGCACCACCTATTGTTTTGGTTCTTTCCTTAAATAATTCAGCTGACCTTGGTATTTGGACACATTTATCCAGAGTCAAATCAGCCTCTCTCAATAATCTCTCCCTTAGTTTAAGATCAGACATCCCACAAATAACTGTCTTTAATAAAGGAATCTATTATGTTCCCAGTATTACATGTGGATGCCAATGTTTTAGCTCCATAACATAGTTATCTATTCCTTCTGGTTCCTGATTCCATGTAAAAAAAACAGTATCTTTGCCGTCTTAATTTTTCAAGGATCACGGTACTCACCAAATCTCACCTGCCTGCCTCTCCCCCAAGTAAAAGTGCTGCACTAATTTTTTCCCCCTCTGTCCCAGTGAGATAATGGAAAAGATTTACCCTCATTTTCTCATCCTTGTCTGCCATGGTCTGCTGTGCATACATCTTTCTTCCATTGCTTGCATCCTGCTGCCAGGTTCTTCAACTGGAAATCCCAATGTGCAAGGGGTTTGAATCCCTCCATGTTGTCTGATCTCTTTGTAGTGTGAGTGATGCTTCAAATCACATGCTCTGTGCTGTGGTTCTCAGCCACTGCCACCATGTTTCATGCATAAAGCTCTGTGCAATAATAAAAAGACTCCACTTGGACTACAAGAACTTAGAACGTTATTTGAAGTGCTGTGTGTTCAGTACTGATGCTTGCACCTTGTAGTCATGAGGTGCAGTGTCTGCTCAGAAGTACTGCAAAATTCTCAAACCACATGGAGCTTCCTGGTGTCACCCTCCAAATCATTCCCACTACAACCTGTGTTCCAACCTCATCAACAGGGATCCAACTTTTTCATTTCCCATGGGGAAACAGAGAAAAAACACAGATTTCCTAATTTCCCCAAGAAAAATGCAGGTTTCTCATTTTAATGGAGAAACCTGAAGATTTTGCACTTTTGCAAAGAGCCCTCTGCAGGCTGGCAGAGTTCCAGCCTGCAAGGGGCTGGGGGGAGTGGGAGGAGGGTGGTTAGGCTAGGGATGCCATGTGCATGTATATGCACATGGCTACCAGGCAGCCTGGAGAGAAGCTCATGCAGGTAAGTCTACAGGGGGGATTGGGGTCCCCATAGGCAGGGAGGGAGTTGGGCAGGGCTGGGGCTGCTGCCCAGCCAGGTAGTGTGTGGGGTTTGGTGCCCAGGTCCAAAATGCACGGCTGCAGGGCCCCAGTGGGGAGTGGGGTGGGGCCATGGGTAGCTCGTCCAGAGGTGGGAGGTGAGGGGGTGGGACCAGCTTCCTGCTGCTGTGCACACTTCCACGGGGCATGGAGGACCCATGTACCCCAGATCTGTACACACGGCAGAGGTGGGTGCAGGCTGCCTGCTGCAGGTTCAGGCACCCTGACCTGCTGTCCACCCCTGAGGCCTCCACAGCCCAGCAGGTGTAACCAGGCACAGCAGGGCATGGTGGGGCTGTGTGGGGAAACTCATTACTGCTGCAAGCTCCACACTGCCCTGGTGAGGCACCCCCTGCACACACAGCAGCAGCAAGAGCAGAGTTGCAGGGTTGTGTCCCTAACTTCTGCCGTGCAGGCAGGGGATGCCTCACCAAGGCAGCGCAGAGCTTGCAGCACCAAACAGCTTCCCTGCACAGCTCCACTCTGCCCTGCAGTGCTGGGTCAAACTGACTAGGCTGCGGAGGCCCTGGGGGAGGGCAGTAGGGTGGGGAGCCCTAGCCCACAGCAGGCAGCCTGCACTCACCCCTACCCCCACCTGCCCCACTCCGGATTATGCGCAGCAGTGGGGAGCCAGCCCCCCCCCCCCCCACCCACTACCTCGCAGGAGGGGGCAGGGGGCAGCCAAACTCCGTGCTCCGCTCTGCTGTAGTAGCTGCCACTTCCTGCGGGGGGGAGCTGGGGTTCAGGTGCAGCTGTGGGGGGCAGGAAGCTGTAGACCCAGGTCCTTTGTCCTGTAACCCTGGCAGCTGGGAGCCCCCTCTGGCATGACTGGTGGGGGCAGGAGGCTGTAGAGGAGAGTGAGGGGGCTGGACCTGTGTTCTGTGAGCTAAGGGGGCAGGGGGAGCTCTGATTTTGCATGATAAAAAACCCAAAACCAAATACCAAAATGTATAGGTATTTAGAATTTATTTTATTACAGTGACTGAGGCACTGGTAGCCTTCCAAATTGCTTTAAAATTGTAAATCTATCATGAAAACATTGTGTTCAACAGAAACATATATACAGTGGTCTTTCATTTTAATAATGGATTTTGGGGGGTTGGGGGAGCTCTGATTTTGCATGATAAAAAACCCAAAACCAAATACCAAAATGTATAGGTATTTAGAATTTATTTTATTACAGTGACTGAGGCACTGGTAGCCTTCCAAATTGCTTTAAAATTGTAAATCTATCATGAAAACATTGTGTTCAACAGAAACATATATACAGTGGTCTTTCATTTTAATAATGGATTTTGGGGGGTTTAATCAGAGAATTTGTGATTTTTTTTAATCAGAGATTTTGCTGTTTTTTATTAGGAAAAACCAGGATCCCTGCTCATCAGTTCATAGGTGCCATCTGCAAGTGAAGACAAAAGGATAGGGAATATGGGTGCCCATGGGTGCCCATGCAAATTCCAAGATTCAGTTTCCTCTGCAATACATATTGGCTTCATATGGCTCATACTTTTCATTTCTACTACCATGGCTCTTACCAGCTGTAGTTTGTATATTTCTCACTCTGTGTTAAAGCTCTCCAACTTTATCTTTCTTTGCTTCTCACTCTCCCCAAAACAGCACTACTGCCTCTCCTGGACTTGGCTCTTTCTGCATGTTATGATCTCGTACTAAAGCGACTCTGTTTCCTCTGGCCCTAATATTCTCTCTCCCCTAATGTCCCACCTCTATATGTTACCTTGGCTATGGCTCTATGTATCTTCTGGCACAGAGCCACAAAGTGAGATAGCATAAAGATGAATAGGAAATGAGCAGCAATAGCAGTCTGTTATTCCGTGTGCCTATGTATCTGTGCAGTCTACCCAGATATCTTCAGGCATCCTGTATGATCTCAGGTATTTTATACTGCATTTTTTTCTCTTTTGCTACAGTGCATTCACAGAAAGTGACTGTGCATTCACTGCCCTGCACCTCAGCCTAGGACTAAGCTGCCTCAGCTACCACATCAGTTTCATGAGTTTTACATTTTCTGACTTCTGCATTTTTTTTAAATCCAAGCAAAATCCCTAATCTCCTCATATGCCTGCCAAAGGCCACTAGTCTGGAACAAAGCAGCCTCCAAAGATGTCAAACGTAATGAAAACAGAGGGGAAAATAATCACCAGAGACAAAGCATCTATATTCACTCCTCTGGGTCCATGGCAGATTTTCCATTGTTGAACCACTCCCTTTCTTAACATTTTCTTCCATTTTAAAGTATTTTGCCAGTCAGAGATCTTCCATATGCACAACAAAAGTAAAAGAAGAATCCTTGCTCTTTTTCTAATTGATAGGCACTTTTATGGTGGTGGATAGAGTTTGCCTTGAAGGCTCATCCTTGACTTTCACTTTTCTCACTATCCACCTTGGGCATTTACACACATTTTTTTTTACGCTGCAACACACTCTGGTGCATTACAGCAGACTTGATTAATCAAGTCTGCTCTGCACACAAGCTGACGTGCACCACACTGCATCACTTGCAGTTGTATAAGTGGTGAAATGTGCGTCAGCTCAGAGAAAATGGCGGCGGTGCGCTTTTGAACTAAAACACCTTTGATGCGTTTTAGTTCAAAAGTGGACCGCCGCCATTTCTGCATGCTGACGCACATTTTGCTGTTTATACAACTGCATGCGTTACATCGCTGAGTGCTTTTCAAAGTGTCCAGTGCATACATGTGCAAAAATGCCCCTTATGTCTGAAAACCTTGGTTGCTCACTCAGATTTTTATACCATCACTGTGCCAATGACTTGCACATCCAGATCTCCAGCATTGAGCGAGTCCTTCATTCATGGCCCGTCTCTCCAACAACACCTCCTCTTGGGCATCATTTTGTTAGTTTAAAATGTAACATGGCCAAATTTACTCCTCTCCCCTGCCATTCTTGACCAGCCATCACCAGTCTCTTGCACAGTCACCTCCCTGTTTCCTCCTAGAGATCATCTAAGATGTCTGTGATCTGTTCCACAAACCTTCTAACCCGTCCATATTTAAGTCCTTAAGGACCTATTTCTGTCATGCAGCCTCCAATAGACCTAACTGACCTGTTCTTATTTGGAATTCCCTTCTCCCTAACCCCTGCCTATTTGTGTATATGTCTGTCCTTTCACTGCTTGACCCTCAAGTCCCTTCTTAAGTGTCTAGAAAGCATCCAGGATAGTATAGCATCTAGCCTGTTACCATATATAATGCCAGTCCTGTTGACACATGCTAACCTCACTGCTGGCATACTGCCAATTCAAAGCAAACCAATAGACATAGTGCCAATTAATCAAACTACTGTACAGTCACATGAACTCGAGTTCTTACTGAAGTGAATCCCTGCAGCAGTGAAAACCTTGGAGGTCCATGACATAGCCTATGAAGTTCATACACAGGCTTAAGGAATGCCTAGGTCCAATCTGTCAACCTGGGAAAAACAATCACGCTATACCAAGACTGTCTGCAATGACAGTGGCAAGCCTCATTCCTTCTCCTTCACTAAGTAATGTGTTATAAGGCATGGAAAAGCTCTGTGGACCAGAGTAAAAGTAATTCTGGTGTCTGCTATGCATAGTGGAGGCAGTAGTTCCTGATGCCATTCTGGTGACCTGCACAGAATTGGGCTTACACCCTGCTTATTGTTTCTTCATGTTTCTGAGAGAAAAAAAAAAGAATGAAAAGCAAAGCATCCCATATGGCCTACACATGAGGAGTCATTAGAGCAAGTCATGGAGGTAAAATATTTGCAGAATCAGGTTATGCTGTTGCTAAAACAAATACCCATTACAGAAAAGTAATGGAAAACAATTATTGAGGGGAATTTAATGAATTATTCTCTGCAACAAATCAACAATGTAGCTTTTTCAGAAAAAAAAAGTGTTGAACTAATTAAGACTAAAATATTGGTAGGACTTTTATGCAGTAAGCTTACTTCCTATAACCCATTAATACTGCATACACTCTGTACCCTCTTTATCCAACATTTGTTCTCTTACTGCTTAAATGAGAAATAGCTTGTACTGTCAACAGTTCTGTTTATCTTTAATAAAAATAAGGAACCAGAACTCCTTATGCAATTGTCAGTGAAAAACACAATGCATCAGTGTAGCTCAATCACTGACATTCTTTTTTTTTTTTTTTTAGTAAAACAGCAAGAAGTCCACCCTATTGACTGATCATTTTGGAAATGTGGCTTTTAAAGAGAGAACATTTCTTGATCTAGAGGAAGGCAAAATAAATTAACTTGAACTACCAGTCTCTGATGTTTTTATAAATGCATAAAACTCAAAAATAAGGGGCCTTCACATTTTATTAAAGAACGTATCTTGCTACTAGGTTAATATTTTTTTTTTTTATGGCCAGGTTTCAGACTACTACACATTTTTATAGACAGTTTCAAAGGCTTTGAAACAGGGTGTTATCATACACAGTAGTGACCGATACGTTATTACAATGATATAAACGCTATCATTTTGGGGGTGGCACTGTACCACCATGGGAGGCAGATGCAGATCACTAAAAAGATGTTTTCATAAATGAATAACTGCTAGCTAAATCCTTCTCATAGATTCATAGATGTTAGGGTCGGAAGGGACCTCAATAGATCATCAAGTCCGAACCCCTGCATAGGCAGGAAAGAGTGCTGGGTTCAGATGACACCAGCCAGATGCCTATCTAACCTCCTCTTGAAGACCCCCAGGGTAGGGGAGAGCACCACCTCCCTTGGGAGCC
>NW_005842229.1:1133745-1136491 GCF_000455745.1 Alligator sinensis
TGAGACTGACTGGCCTATAGTTGCCCGGGTCCTCCTTCCTCCCCTACTTGAAAACGGGGACCACATTGGCCCTTTTCCAGTCCTCCGGGACTTTGCCCGTGCGCCACAAGCGTTCAAATATTCCCGCCAGTGGCTCTGCAATGATGTCGGCCAGTGCCTTCAGCACCCTCGGATGGAGCTCATCCGGGCCTGCCGACTTAAAGGCATCCAGTCCTTCCAAGTGACTCTGCACCATCTCAGGGTCTACGCATGGTAGTCTGGCGCCTTGCTGCTGCCTCTCTACAACCCCAGTGAGAGACTTGTCGTGCCTCTCGCTTAGGAACACTGAGGCAAAGAACTCGTTGAGGAGTTCAGCCTTGTCCCCGCTGTCCGTCACCAGTTGTTTCTGCCCATTTAGCAGGGGTCCTATTCCACCCTGGGCCTTCCTTTTACTCCCTATATATCTAAAAAACAATTTCTTGTTGTCCTTTACTTGGGATGTTGTCCTTTACTTCTCTTTCTCTGTCTCTTCCACCCTCACACTCCTCTTCCTCCATCAGCTTAATTAAGCAGGATGCTTTCTATCTCCTTCTTTTATTTTAATCTCCTCTCCTCTTCTATTGCATAGGAGGGGAGTTTCTTTTCCTTTAGATGGCATGGCAAACAATGCTGGTGCAGCAGAACTTGGCTAATCTGCCTAGCTGGTCAGTTTGGGGTAAAATCCTCTCTTCACTCATCACTATTGCCTGAATTTTCCAGGTGCCAAACCAATAGGATTATTCAATTATCCATTGGCATCTGGATGCTATTCATGGGTCCTTGAACAAGTTGGTTATTTCAATACCAACCCCACCTCTAATAAGAAGGGTAATTAGATTAGTTTGCTGGAGGCAAAATCAATATCAAACATCTGTGGGGCAGATTAGCCATTGCTAATTAAAGCTTTTAGACATTAATCAAATAAAATGTATGAGGCTAATCAACCAATGTGGAAAAAAATCCATAATGTCCTAAGTCTATCCTTGGTTCTCCAAACTGGTTCACCTTGACATTGAAAATGGAAATATAAATCCCTGAAGTAGAAGCAAAGTTTCCTACATTGAAGAGAAAGCTAACTGTTCCTTTGTCAGATTAAAAGCTTTCAGTGTTATCCAATATTATTGTACTGTAAATAAACACAAAGCAACACTGGCTCCTAAACATGGAACCAGATGTTACAAGTAATTAAGAATGTATTTGTATAAATATGACAACATCAAGCAAAAATAGCAAATATATCTATAGATTAATCAACTATATTGTTACAGCTGATATTTTATGTGTGTGTGTGTATGCTATCTGTAACATTTATTTTTAATTAGTTACTATGTGTATTCCAGTATTTACTCAAATTATTCATTTACTTAAACCCACTCAGTTCTTTGAGTGTGCTACCATATTTACTATGATATATTAGAATGTTTGTTTGTATAAATATTTTATAAATTAACTTGCAAGGCCATATAGTTTATCACTTTAATCCAATCATAGAAAGCTAGGGTTAGAAGGGACCTCAGGAGGTCATCTAGTCCAACCCCCTGCTCAAAGCAGGTTCATCCCCAACTAGATCATCCTAGCCAGAGCTTTGTCTAGCCAGGTTTTGAAAACCCACCACCTCTCTGGGTAACCTGTTCTAGTACACTCCCAGTTAGAAAATTCTTCCTAATATCTAACCTAAGCTTCCCTTGCTGCAACTTGAGACTATTGTTCCTTGTTTTGTCATCTGCCACCACTGAGAACAATCTAGCTCCATCGCCTTTCAAACCCCCTTTCAGGTAGTTGAAGGCTGCTATTAAGTCCCTCCTCAATCTCCTCTTCTCTGGAGTAAATAAGCCCAGTTCCTTCATGTGATGGGGCAAGCTTTCATGCCCGGTGCAAGCACCGGCCTGCCTCCTATCTATGGGCCATCCGCCCGCTTCACTCTTCTGCCATGCCTTGATATACTAGTATTGATATGTTGATTAGGCGGGAGGCTGCCCATTTTGCACCTGGATATTTAGCAGGGGATCCACAGCTCTGTTCCACCCCTACACTGTGGCCCAAGCCTCACAGATGGCATCCTAGACAGCTAAATTCAGCTGTTCCCTTTGCCCATTGTAACAGGAGGGACGGCAGGGTCACCGTGCTAGCCCTTTGCCGCCTCCTCTACTGTGCCAAGCTTCAGATTTGCACCCTCCTATTCTCACCCGCCACGACTTTGATGATATGTTTCTTTTGTAGGGAGGCTACCTCTCCTCCACTTGGCCACAGTTCTCCTGCTCCGGGTGTCCGGCGTGTCTAGGCCTTGCAGGCCTTCTCTATATGCCACCCTTCTCACCGGGCTCTTCCCTCTGCAAGGCGGCCCCCTCACTGGGGCTCTTCCCTCTGCAAGGCGGCCCCCCCTCACTGGGGCTCTTCCCTGCAGTGCTGCCCTCTCACCGGGCTCTTCTTATAGTTATAGCCTCCAGCTATAACTAGGCTCAGGCCTACTGGGTTCTCTCTCCTACCACGGTGACCAATGCTGCTCTGGCATTCAGGTTCTCTCTCTTCTGGCCAGGAGTTTCCTCATCCTTCCCTGTTGGTAGGGAACTCCTACTGTCTTAGATGCCAGTCAGCAACTGCCTCTGGTCTCAGCTCCCCTCCTCCTCATACGAGCCAGGTCTTGCCTCTTATAGCCAGCTGACTGCTGGCAGGTGTGGGTCGTTTGCTGGCTCCCGTTGCCTTGGGAACCAGCACCTGAGGAGTCTTC
>NW_005842229.1:1137837-1139371 GCF_000455745.1 Alligator sinensis
GCCTCTCAACCTCCCCCAGGTTCTGGATCTTTATAGCTATCTGCTTGTTGGCTTCTTGCAATCCTTTTCGCTCCGTCTCCAGGCTCTGGATTTCTTGCCTCATCTTTTGCACTTCCCTCTGTAGCTGCTCCTTCTCTTCCCTTATCCCCTTTTCCTTTGCTAGGCTATCTTCTATAAGGGCTTTTAGAGACTGTATCTGTTGTTCCAGTTTTTCTTTTTCCCCTTCCATGCTCTTTAACTGGGTCTGTAGCTGCTTATTTTCTCTCTCCTTAATTTTTAGTTCCTCTTCCAGAGACTGCATTTGTTTTCCCAACATTTCATAACTTGCACCAAAACTTTTCATTTGTTCCACCTGGTGCATGAGAATTTTGTCCGTCTCTCTGGCCTGGGTATGGCTTTTAGACAGCTGGTCCCGCAACTCCTGTGTAAGATCTTCTGCACACATACTTCTTTGTTGCCAACTTTTCAGCTCCTCTTGCAACTCTCCTATCCGGTCCTCCTGGCTATGTGCTTCCTTCTGAAGGACTCCTATTAGGCCTCTGGCTACTTCCAATTCCTTTAGCAGCTTCTTTTGTTCTTTGGCCTGTCTGGTGTCAGCTTGCTGAGACATTTCCTCCTCTGCTATCATTTCCTCCTTCAGCTTTTTCAGTTTCTCTTCTCTCTCTCTGCCCCTCTGAGACTCCTGGGCAATGAGCCGTCTGATTGCCCGTCTTTTTTCTGTTTCTATCGCCACTATGAGCCTAATCTCTTTTGATCCTCCCTCTTTCTTACCAGACTGCACCTGAAGCTCTAATGCAGCGACTTGCGCTTCTGCTCTCTCCTTTTGGGCTTTTGCCATTCCTAGCTCCCACTTCAACCGGTCCACCTTCTCCTCCATCCTTAGTTGCCAGTTAAGTTTTTCCTGTCTCTGGTCTCCCATGCTTCCTAACTTTCTGGGTTGGGCCTCAGTCTTACTCTGTGAGACTCCTGGCAATGGGCTTGCTCCTTCCGCCCCACCTCACAAGCTGTGGCCCCCACTACCTTTTTTATAAATCCTTTCCTGATTCTATTCTGGCCCACTGGTTCGTTCTTCTTCTTTCTTTGTGCACAGCTAAGCCTTTCCTGGCCAACGCACCACTGTAACAGGAGGGACGGCAGGGTCGCCGTGCTAGCCCTTTGCCGCCTCCTCTACTGTGCCAAGCTTCAGATTTGCACCCTCCTATTCTCGCCCGCCACGACTTTGATGATATGTTTCTTTTGTAGGGAGGCTACCTCTCCTTCACTTGGCCACAGTTCTCCTGCTCCGGGTGTCCAGCATGTCTAGGCCTTGCAGGCCTTCTCTATATGCCACCCTTCTCACTGGGCTCTTCCCTCTGCAAGGCGGCCCCCCTCACCGGGGCTCTTTCCTGCAGTGCTGCCCTTCTCACCGGGCTCTTCTGTGGAGCTGGGGTCTGTACCCCCGAACTCCATGCCCTCACTGGGGCTGCGGTCCTCACTCTATCGTGAGTCCCCTATGAGGCCTCCTCCATCCCCTTATAGCCTCACCCAAACCACC
>NW_005842229.1:1139459-1143631 GCF_000455745.1 Alligator sinensis
GGTGACCAATGCTGCTCTGGCATTCAGGTTCTCTCTCTTCTGGCCAGGAGTTTCCTCATCCTTCCCTGTTGGTAGGGAACTCCTACTGTCCTAGATACCAGTCAGCAACTGCCTCTGGTCTCGGCTCCCCTCCTCCTCATACGAGCCAGGTCTTGCCTCTTATAGCCAGCTGACCGCTGGCAGGTGTGGGTCGTTTGCTGGCTCCCGTTGCCTTGGGAACCAGCACCTGAGGAGTCTTCCACGCTCTCTCAGTAGCAGGCACCTTAGTGTCCTGCTACACCCATTAGCTGTGGTCCCCTCTCTGGGACCTTCAGTTCCCCCTTAGGCCCTGGCCCTGTCTCAGGCCAGTAAGGACCCTGAGCCTCTTTGCTCTTTGGGCATCCTTTGCAGTGGGCCCCTGGCCCTTTTGACCCCTCTCTGGGTCCTGGCCCCAGCATGGATCAGTCAGGTACCTTGGGTCAGGTCCAAGCTGCATGCCTGGCTTTCAGGGATTGGGGGTCCCCCATTCCCAGCTCAGGTGCTTCATAAAGCATGCCTGGCCCCATGGGATCACTCACCTCAGCAGGCTCAGGCACTTCAGGAAGCTTACCCAGCCTTCCCTGCATTAAATAACCCACCTGTAGGTGGGGGCTGAGGTTAAGATGCCCCGACCTGCTTTACTGTTTTTGCTGAGTAAGAATGTTCTAGTCAGTCCTACATTTCCATTGTTGCAGGCAGAAATGCCATGTTTTCCATTAAAGGGAACATTGTTCCATTTAGTCCAACATTCTGTTCCATGAACCAGATTCTTCAGAAAGTAAGAAAAACACATCAAACACAGCAGCAAGCTACAACATATATGACAATATGTTCCCATGGCATAAATATTTATTTTGATTTCTTCTGATTCTAGGTAATGACTTGCCATTTATGTAATGAAAAATAACCAATACCCCTTATTTTAACTTACTGTAAATCCCTTTTTCTTTAAAAAAATTTCAATAATATACTGCAGCATAATAGTGATTGAAGCTAGTGCTTTTGCTATGAGCTTTAAATGTATTTTAACCAGAGTAATGACATTTCAAATGTCTGTATGTGTAGGCACCTATGTGTAGGAGACAAATAAGACATCAGGCACATCCCTCCTCACTGTTTCTAATGACTGGCATAAACATTAGAAGCAGGCCAAGTTTATGAGTCCCCATTCTAAATACTAAGGCTGTGCAAAGAAGCTTCGGTAGCCGATTCAACTCAGAGGAGATTCGGCCCGATTCAGCGACCAAATGTCTGAATCCAAATCAAATCAGGAGACCCATTAAAAGGTCCAAATCTCATTGGAAGGCTCTGAATTGATTCAGAGAGATGTGGAGATTTGTAAGGCTTGCAGCAAACAGAAACTGAGAAGAGGAAGGGGGATGGAGTGATCTTCCATATATGGAAAAGGGAGTGGGGGGGAAAGACTGCTGTGATCCTGACATCTGTAGCTGGCCAGTGACTGTGATCTTTCTCTCTGAGTTCCCTTTCTCTGCCTTAACACACACAAGTGATACGAGTTTTACTTTCAACAGTTTGAGGGGCACTTTCACAGAAACACCTGCACCTATCTCCTTGAAACTTGGCAGGCTTCATGCCCTCAGAAGGGGCTACCATCCCTGCTGTTTTCATCTGAATCTGTAAAAAATAACAAAGTTATAGGTATTTTAGTGATTCCCTATTATAGTCTATGGCTGAATCTCTGAATGAGCACTGAATCTCCAAATCCGAATCAGTTGAATCAAATTGGGACAGTGATATTTCATAGATTTCATAGACATTAGGGCTGGAAGGGACTCGGAAGATCTTCGAGTCTATCCCCCTGCTGGATCACCGAATTGAATCACTGTCCCCCCAAATCAGCTGAATCCGAATTTAAAGTGAATACTTGCTGCTTCACACAGGACTACTAAATACCTAATTCATCCCCATGGTAAGGATTCTGGTACTACTGTAGAAAGGTCAACAGATGTGGGCATAGGGTTTATCTTAAAACCCTAACTACCAATGTAAGCTCAGCCTTAAAAACATGTTATTATTAAAGAGCAAATTATGTCATCATAGTGTGGTTATGTCCCCATCCTTGAAGCTTAGCAGAGAAGAAAATGTTCAAAATCCAGGTTTTGAAACAATAGGAAAATCATTGCCTCTTTTCAAGGCAATATAACAAGATTCTACCACAGATATGCTAGTTTGAGAGTTCTTCAGGCTGCCTTAACTTGGGCAATCCATGAAACAACATGAGGCCTAGGTAGATGGTTGGAAGATTTGACATTTATTTGAACAGACCATTATTGTTCACACTGAGGGAAAGGAAAGTGAGTAGAGGAAGATCTGAGTATCAACCAGGAACCAACAGCACCTAGATCAATTGTTGAGCATCTATCATTATATTTAAAAATAATGTGAAATATTAGAAAAACTGCCTTGTCTTTTGGTTCATTCTTTTGTTGGTGGGTCAGTGTCTGCAAATTAAGAGAATGATAGCCCAAGGGGTGGATCAAGGGGGATGCACATGCATTTGCACACCCCACTTCTTTTGACTCCTAGTCAACCCAAAGTTTAAAACCAACTGCTTGGCAGTGGCAGCACCATTTCTAGTTAGGCAATGCTGATAGTGTCAATTGACTTCATGGCTCATTATAATCTACCTGGTTCTTTCAAAACTCTTCATTCCACAGGTGCTAACAACTGTTTGTTTAATGGTCTTGGTGTGCTACCAATCAAGCTATCCTTTCTTCTGCATTTCTGCAGTATGTTAGCTGCTCCTGGTAATAAAACCCCTTTTCACAGCCCTGCAGACTGTTTTTAACTCATTCCAATGAAGTTATATTTGTTTTTACTTCAATGGAAGCCTAGACCCCTAACATATTAGTGAAGCTTCTGCTTTATTTTTAACTGGAGAACAACAAGTGTTTCATATGTGATGACACACCTCACTATCTGCACCCCCGTTTTTAAAATTCTGGATCTACCCATGGATAGCCCCCACTTATTCCTAGAGACACTGTGTATAGGTGCTATGCAAGTTCTCTCACATATCTGCCCATTCACTTTCTGCTCCTGATTCTAAGCCTCTCCAACCAGACTGTTTACATGAACTTGAAATTACATGTGGAATTCAGAGCTATGAACTCTGGTGAACCAAATCTCCTAGCTTTGGTTTATTGAAACTTTATGAACCAAATTCAGTGGGTCTCACATAACAATCATATTCAATGCATCATATATATTCAGACACATTTGCTTATTTGATAGTGATAAGAAATGTGTTGGTATGTGGACAGTAGCCATATGAACAGCTCTGAGTAACTTGAAAAATAAATCATAACAAATAAAAACATAAAAGAGATATTAGACTTTCTTACTAGAGAAACCAAGCAGGAAAGTTTTCCCATCCCATGAGATATCTAAACTTTTTCTGATCCCAAGCCATTACAAGAAGTCAAATTCTGAAAATATTTTTGTAAACAAAATATTCAAAAATATTTGGATGAGATCAAAGCACTTCTCTAATTTTAAAATATTTTATTTCAATTGCTACCCTTTTAAACTATAAATTAGTTTAAATTTCAAACCAATAACTCGTTTTCAGACTGAAAACAGTGATTTTTGTTTAGAAAATGGCAGAGCATTCTTTTTTGACAATCCCCAAACCTTTTTTTTTCCCTTAATTCATTAAACCTGACCTTTTCCCAGTAAAGAGTTTCAGATCTGGCCAGTAGGCATTTTCTGATTCAAAATATTTTGTCAAAATTCCACAAACAGTTTTAGTGACAGGTTGTATAAAACTTAGTTACAAGTGTGTCAAATTGACAAATTTGGCAGAAGATTCACACACACACACACACACACACACACACATATATATATATATATATATATATGTGTGTATATATAAAAGCATCTGCCTCCAGCTCTGCAATAGAGGGAGGGGGGCTGATGGGGCAGTTAAAAAGAAGCCCTTCTTGTTATAGGGTAACTGTTATAAACTGTGCTGATATGGACCTTTTTTGTTGTTGTTGAGCAACTTGCCTGAAGAGGATACTTGTGTAATGACTCTACTTTGGACATAGTGTTTTGGAAATGCTTCGCCTTAAGCATTTATTTAATGGGCAGTCCAGAAAACTGCCTAAATTGAAAGGTTTAGTGGTTCA
>NW_005842229.1:1143662-1150702 GCF_000455745.1 Alligator sinensis
GAAATACCGAACCTCTAGCTGGTGAAAATGGACTTCTCAGTTCATGTTCCTTTCCCTCATTGTTGGAGGTGGTACTGAAACTGTACTGTAATTTAACTGCCATTGTCTAATTACAAATGGAGCAACCACTGACCACTAGCCCATTGTTAAATAAGGCTAAAATACAGTGCTTCCTGGTGTGACTTGGATCATGTAGTTCAGTCAGTTCCCATCATCCTTTTGTCCCTCATATGTCTGACATGTGGATGAAACCTTCTCCATTGTGCATTTCTTTTCTACGAGAACAAAGAGAAATTGACAATGAAGTGGCTGCCAGCCCATTGCCACAGTCCATATATCCACACAGCTGTCATTACATAATCAAACCCTTGCTAGCAGAAAGTGTCTTGAGACACAAATGGTTGAACTAGAAGAGTTTAATTATATAGTTTTAATGTATAGGCACATACACACACTACTGCTGCTATAGAATTTTTAAAAATACATACCAAGAGATAGATGTAGTATATCCATTTTATACATATATAGACACATGTACACACAGACACGTGTGTGTGTGTGTGTGTGTGTGTCTGAATATATTATATGTATCTCTGGGTATGTGTTTTAATAAAACCCTATAGCAGCAGTAGTAGTAGTAGTAGCAGCAGCAGCAGTAGTAGTAGCCATAGTGTGTGTGTGTGTGTCTGTGTGTGTGTATGTATGTATGCATACACACACTAAAATTATATCTGTAATAAAAGTTTCCCATCAAATTTGAACATCCAATATTATATATGGACATGTAAATACATGGATATGTATTTTAAAAAGCCATATAGCATCAGTAGTATGTATGTATGTGTATGCCTCTTTGTGTGTGTACATATATACATACATACTAAAATTATATATAAAAAAACTTCATCAAATGTGAATGTCCAGCATCTACAGAGATAGATAAGTGATATAGATATATCTGTGTATGTATCTTAAAAACCCTATAATTTTAGAAGTTTTAAATGTACTTTCTTTCTCCCAAGTCTGGAAAGATTCCTTTAAGTTTCTTTTATCAAGACCTGTTCTGAACAGACACTTAACCCCTCACCTGGAAAAAAAATTGCAGCTTTTGCTCTGAGTAGAGGAGATGCATTGATTTAGAAAATTAGAAAAGACTCCTCCTGCCGACAGCCATCAAACCATGTCAGTGGAATTCTTGTTTGCAAACACAGAAGATTGCTATAGATATTAGGCATTCAAATTTGATAACAAAGGCAAATGCTGTGATACAATTAATGCACAGAATACATTCTCATCATTGAAAATATGAAATGAAGCAGCCGGCCGTGTGATGTGGTAATACTGAGAAGGGAGAAGCAAGAACCTGAGCAAAAAATCCAAAAAAAATCTTCATAAAGATCATATTTTTATCAACTCCTTACCCCCAGTTGCAACCAAGTAAAGAGTGCACAAGTCGTGGATTTATTGTTTCTGGTCTCCTGGGAGGTTAAGAAGGATGGAAATGCATGTGACAGTGGGACATGTTTTACAGCATTTACTAATAGGCAGGACAGGGAGAAACCTTGGACTATGCCCTTGACTAAATTGACCTTTCAGTGAGGATATGGCAATTCAGTAAGAGAGATAAAGGTTGTGAGTTAAATTCTGCAGTGCAACATGGAACAGGATTGCCTTAAAGGCCCTGGACTAGAATATCTGGGAGAGAGTGCTGCTTCTGCCATATATTTTGTGCATAACTTTGAGCAATTTGCTCAGTCTTTGTGCCTCAATTTCCCATTTGTAAAATGAGGATGCAAATATCCCATTGTCTGTCCAGTCTTTCCTGAAGTCCTCAGCACTGATGCCATACTTTTGAACAGTGGGGACTAAACTTTTAGACAGGTATGCCACAAATTAAGCCATGCACCCACCCCAAGTGCCACTCTAATACCCTGCCCCTGCCTGAGTATCTGCTCTGTTTTCTCCTCCCTTCACTGTGCTCCCTGCCTGAGCTACTGCTGTGTTTTCTGCTCCCTGTCCCTCCTTGATCTGCCATACACCTCACACAGAGGCTGCCCATGCTCCTATTAATACTCCTGCTGCAAGGCTGGCTACCCCTGCTTTAGAATGTGCCTATTCTACCCTAACATAGTGGGGCCTCCCAGTGGCTGCTGACCCTTCAGCTACTACTGCAATCAAGCAATGGATAGTGATAAAAACAAAGAATTTGATTATTTTATAGCTATGTGTCATTTGTAGCTATGCAATGTCAAATAGAAAGAGGTAATAAAGACTTTACAACATAAAATCAATTATCCTGATGGTCAGGAAGGAATTTCTCTAGGTAGAGCCCTCAACACAGGTAGAGTAAGTATGAGAACAAAGGAAGTGTTTCTATTGAAGCACATGGTATCTAGTAGTGACCCCCATCAGAGCACAATACCAAATTGTGCTCCAATTAGATTTAGAAACTTTACAGCCAGTAAAGACCATCTAATCTGATGTCCTGTACATCACAGACTGTTATATGACATATACTTGTATCAAACCTAATAACTTGCATCCTGCTCTCAAAAAATCTTGAGAAAATCCTCATCTGACAAGATTTCTAGTTATAAAATATTCAGTGAAATCTCTGAATGTTTAGTCATTTACAGCAGCTGAGCATCTAGCACCTTATCTCCATCTACAGCCTTAATTACCACTTTTGCCATGATACAGTGATAATTCAGCTGTGAGTGCCTTCTGATGTTCCCAAGCAAGGATTCCCCAGCCATCCTCTTTGCTTCAAGTGTCCTCTCAAATTCATGCTCATATCCTCCAACACATTTCATTGCCTCCTTATTCTTTTCAGGATTTAATCCAGCTCTTCTCTGTACAACCTCCCTTTCAAAAACAAACACTTCGTGAATCTGTTCCTGCATCTAGGGCTGGCCTTAGGAGTAGGCAATGAGGGCGACTACCCAGGGCACCGTGGTCAGATGGGCATTGCAGACACACATGCATGTGTGAGCAGACTATGTTCACAGCAATGCTCTCTCCCCACCCTGCCCCAGCTAATCCCCACCCCAGGCAGGAGTGGTTCCCAGGCCAGTCTGCCCCCAGCCTCCAGCCACTGCTCAGGAGAAACCAAGCTGGGCAATGTAGGCAGCAGCAGCAGTGCACCATGCTGCTCCACCTCTCCACTCCATACCCCTATCTGCCTGACTGCCTGTGGCAGTGCCGCTGACTTGAGCAAGAGGGGTGCCAGGATGAGGTGGGGCTGGGAAGAGGAGAGGGTGCCAAAATATAAGTTTGCACAAAGCACCATTTTCCCTAAAGCCACCTCTGCCCACTTCCAACACACATCTTGGTTCGCTTACCCCTTCTGTTTCCAACATTGGTCTCATTTCTGCTCCTCCACTGTTTGAGAAAACATTTTTCCCTATGCACTTCTTACCATTTTGGATGACCTTTCTGTTTCTATATACCACAACAATTCTTCTTGTCATTCCCAGTCCTATCAGAAAACAGTAATTTTCCACCATGCTCATCATGCCTCTTAACTGGTCTTGTTGCTCCATTATGGTATCATTCCTTAAACTCTTTAATCATTTACATTGTATTCCAAAGGATTTGGCAGATACTCTCTACAAAATATGCTTTTCAAAAATGTATTATTTTCCTATTACACAAACAAGCTTCCTATTGCACAATGGAGAGGACCCTTTTGTTGGAAAGTCACTTGTTTCCAAGTTTTCAAAGCAGGTAAAGTCACCCCCAAATATGCGACTCAGCTTTGTTCTGAAGGGATTACCATCTCAGATCCTGTTTCAGGCCTACTTATCAGGTTAAGTCCATCTTTGGCTATGAGCCTCAGTTTCACACTAAGCCTTTTTCTCCCTCCCCCCTCACTCACTTGTCCAAGATGGTACAGATTATATGACAGTCTCATAGCCTCAAGTAAACGAAAGGAAGAGCTTTCTTTCCTTATCACAAGCTATTTAAAATAAACAGAAACAGAAAAATTCTCTGTATCAGAATATGTTCCTGAACTCCTCTGGCCCTGAACAAAACAGAGGAACAGAGAGATGCTTTAATCACCATCTCTCATCTCCCAAAAACTGATTTGGGTTAAGAAAAAATTGTTTCACATCTGAGAAAAGCAAGCAAGCTTTCATGGTTTTATTTTGAAGCATAGCTTAGCAAAGTGTGATCACTTTTTTAATAGGTGTTAAGTATTTCTTGTAGGGGACAGAATGATTTTCTTAACAGCCTAGACTTTCACAGTAGGGTTAAGCATCTTTTTAAATCCACACTTGTGAATGCAAATTGACAGGTTGTGAGTTTAGTTCCATAGTGCCTTAACAGTCCACCTGAGCAGTAAATTATGTACTGAACGGACCTGTACCAATTTATGCCAGTAAAGAATTTGCCCCTGCTTTTTAAAATCTACCTGTTACAAGATGAACAGGACAATAGGAGTTTACTTGATCCTACTATTTCTACAATCATTTTTATAATGCAATACTTAGGCACAGTTGGCCAAGTTCAGGATACTTCTTCCTTTATGCAGAGTCTGAATCTCTGGGCTTATCAATTCATTACAGTGCATGAGAGGGTATGTTCTCTGCAGCGTGCATGAAAAATAGATCTCACAATGCTTGTTCAGAACAATAGTAGCAGTTGTCCTGCCAACAAAATTAGCATCCTATGGGCTTTTGTGGGGCCATGTTAGCAAAAGAGAAAACATTTATTGGGTTCTTTGATTCTCTATTCACAGGGTTTGGGGGGGGGGGGGGTTTGTTTTATTTTGGTTTTTGGTTTTTCTTAGTTTGTTTTTCAAAGCAGCACTTTAAAGCTCAGAGTCTAAAAAATCATTAGAGATCAAACAAATTGTTTGCATTTTTGCTACAAAAAGGGTGCAGGGGAAGAAGAGACAGATGGTAAATTGGCTGCTGGGAAGCAGAGCTTGAACTTTTTCAATAATGTCTCTCTCTCAACTCACAGCTGGTAAAACTCTGAGTTCTGTGGCAGGTCTTTCAGTGGGCAGATCAAATCTAAAAAACACAGCAACAAAACTCACCAGGAGCCACATGGGGTGAGAAATTATTTCCTAATCGAGCTACAAAGGGAAGAATGATAACCGGGCAACACTGACACGTATTGTCGTCTTGTATCAAAATCTCTTTATAAAGCTGTTTAGAGAACAGAGATGCAACTGCTCTTTGATGTCCTTGTTCAAAGAACTTTACACCCAGCTCCCACCAGTGATAAGCAAGAGGAAAGGAATGGGAGAGGCAGAAACAGTGAAAATGTTTTGCAAAGAAATGCCTTGTTAAACCCACATATTTCTCAAGATACAGCTAACAAATCACAATTCAAATGTGAGACTATGAGAGAGAGGTTTGCAGATCAAGACTGAGTTTGACACAGTCTCTTCAAGGCTGGAATTTCCCAAAAAATCTACCAGCCATTTGCCAAAAGGAAAAGTAACGCAGCACTAACTTGGGCACCCAGGTGAGCCTAGCTTTCAGCACTCACGAAGTCCTATCTCAGTTACTGGTGCTGAACTCCTCTTCCCTCATTATATATCACCTGGACTTCTTCTTTGTGATGCTTTAAGTTGAGCTTTTCACAATCCTTTCCCAGTCAGTTGTAGGAAAATATGTCTGGCCTTCAGAGCCCACAGAATGTGCGTGGAAGTACGGGACTCTGTAGGTGCATGGGTAGAGTGAACAAAGTACTTCAGTACTGTTCCAAAGTAATGAGTTAATCTGTGCTCTGATCTTAAACCATAGGTCTGCCCTGGATTGACTCAGCTGTAAATGGTTGCCTGGCCATTCAGGCTGCAGAGCCAAAGGCAACCTGATGAGAATTCCAGCCATGTCACTCTTACTGGTTACAGAAACAGGCATGCCTGATGGGCCAATAGGCTCATTTGGACCTTTTACCTTTTGATTAGAGGAAAATTGCCACTTAAGTGATTTTACTTCAAGGGTTAAGTATAGACATTCAAAAAGCCTGAGCCTCAATTGATTCAAACTATGCAGGCTAGTCTAACCTGCATAGATTGAATCGGCATTCGCTTTTGATTGCAGAAATGCAGCCACATGCCTGCAGTGGCTCAGGCCAGAAACTGGGGGGCACCAGAGCAAGCCCTCCCTTCCCTTTGGCAGTGGCCAGAAGGCTGGAGGGAAGCTGAGATGAGGGTAAGGTATGGCCAGGCCCCAGCAGGCCTGAGTATGATTGGGGAGGGGTTTAAACCCCACCCAGGCCTGCAGGGATCCCAGCAAGGGTGTACTTCGAGGCGGAGTGGGGAAGCAACTCTTGCCAGGCTTTTCAGAGGGGAGGGAGTGTGGCCAGAGCCCAGCCCCCCGGTTGGCACCAAAGGGTTGAGCAGCAAGAGTAGGGGTACGGCCAGACCCTGGCCCCGAGGTGAAGTGTGGGGAGGAAGGAGGGAATCACAGAGAAGCAGGGCTGGCAGGGACCTCCAGAGATCCGCTAGTGTCTCAGGCCCAGGGCTGGGGTCTGGCCATGCCCCCACACTCACTGCTGGTGTGGCAAGCAGGGCGGGCAAGGGGGGAAAGCCAGGCAGATCCCAGCTGGGGCCCCACACCAGTGGGAGATGGGAGGGAGGGGGATTAACCCCCCCCCTCCACTCAGGCTACCGGTGTCTTGCCATGCGCCCCCCACTTCTGCCACTCAAGCAGTGAGGGAGGCACTCTAGAACAGGGTTTCCCACCCCCTTCTCAGCCAGCTGGAGCAGTGATAGTGCTCCAGCTAGGAAGGAGGGGCATGTGACCAACCTTGTTCCATTGGAGCAGACAGCCTAGCCCAGCCCAGCCCAGGGCTGCAAAGCATCCTGGGATGCTGGGGGACTGTGAGTTAACTTAAACCAGAAAGGGGCCTGGGACAGAAGTTCTATTAACTGGCTTTACCTACATCTGTTAAGTCTGATACTACATTCAGCCAGGTATATCTTAAACCAGTTTCAGCCATGTGCACAGAATTTCTATTCTGTTACAGTTTTAAACCAATTTATGATCACTTAAACCAGTTTATGTGTAACTTCTTTCCCT
>NW_005842229.1:1150733-1157008 GCF_000455745.1 Alligator sinensis
AACAGTTGTAGTAAAAGCAACACTCTGTCTCTATCCTTTACTCACCTACTAGGCCAGCTAACCCCATTTTAGAGCATCCCCAAACTCAGGTGAGAGGATTTTGTATGTGGACAGGAGGTAGAGTATTGACAATATCTAAGTGAGAAGCTGAGTTACTCTGAAGTGAAGCTATACCCCGGTGGATTGTGATGAGACATGTGGTGTGAACCTAGTGAGGTTCAGATTGGGAAGCTTTGTCTGAATATTATCCCCGACTTTGCATAAAGAATTTACCATCACCATGACAAGGACATGGTACAGCCCAAGAAACCAAAAAGATCATGGGTAAGATTTTCATAATTGCCTTCTTTTAAGATCAAACTCAGTAAGTTTATGTAACAGATCTATGATAGGACACAGAGCTCTTGAGTCAACAATCAGCATATGCAATATGTGAGATCAAATATGTGCATTCTCCATGTTGGGGTGCTTCTCGTGCAGTGTGGTAGGTGGCTGGCAGTCCCATGCTTCAGACTTCCAACAGCCACCTGCAGAAACCAGAAAGATGCCCTTCCCTCCCCCCCTTCTCCCCCCCACACTTTAATGCTATGGCTTCTGGATTTTGACTTCCCCTGAACACTTGCTCACAAAGTGTTCATCTATCCATTAAGAAACATTATTGCGATCAAACAATTTTTAATAATCAAATTACCTGCCACAACTTGTAGGTTTTAAAATGACTGTTGCAATTTTATCATCTAACCTCAACAATGATTATCAATAGTTTATATGAGGAGAATTGAGGCGTAGAAAGAGTCAATGACTTAGTGAAGATTACACATGATGTCTGTGGCAGACCCAAGAACTGAACTGAACCCAGGTATCCCAAATCCCAATCCAGTGTTTTCAATAAGACTTTACTTCCTCCATCATGATGCTGATGCTGACAATGAATTGATAGTCAGGTCATGCATACCAGGTTAAGCTCTATTAGCATGACCATTTTAAAAATGTGTTTCAACGGGGCCAAGTTTCCTAATATAGGTGAGGTAAAAGTCTTGCTTATATGCTGTGAGCATACCTAGAAAAGGCTGTGGGGCCACTAGTGACCCAAACAAATATGAGGCGAATTATCACCAGGCTAGCACAACAGTAAAAGTATTCCTGAGAATAGATATAATCAAAGGAGGAAAAATCACAGATTTTTTTCACATACCCCACCAATAACTGTCTGCGCAATTGGCAATGCCCATTTTCAGTCCTATATAAATGCTACCCTTGACTCCTTATTCAAAAAAGTTGTGAAGATGTTGCTGAAGCTTGAATCCAAACAGCCCATGCGAATTGTGAAGGGAGAGTTGTTTTCTGGAAGACAGCCATAATTAAAAACCTACCCTTTCATTCTCATACAATCTATTCCAAATATATTGCCCCTTCAGGAATAAGATATTTAAATTAAAAACAAATTTGCCAAGCTAGCCCAATAAACTGTAACGAGGGGTTGGGTCACAACAAAACATCCAATAATCTGGAGAGGGAAACATACTGTATCTACCACAGCAAACATTGTTGGGGCCCTGCCTAGGACAGTTTGCTTACAATCAGTATGACAAATTATTTTATTCGAACAAGGACAGACATGGCACAGGTTCTGCTGATCCCACATTTTTCTCCCCTCAAAGCAACAGTGCTGTCTTCGAAGTCAGTCATCCCTCTTTAGTCAGCCATGAGTCTCACGTGGTCAGACAGACTCCGCAATAGGGTCTGGTTTATGATTAGAGCTCTCAGCTGCAAAACACATTTTAAAATTCATGACCTTTCCCCACCAGGGTTCAAAACCGGACCGGCCTGAAGATGAAAGCCCAGCTTAGTCTCTTTCTACATGCCGCTTTCCTCCCCCTTCCTCCTCCCAGGCTTTTTCCCTGATCATTTACTTCCAATTATTTTACAGTTTGTCGCGCATTAGCAGTGGTTTTAAAATCGCTAATGAATTGAGGTAAATTAAAGTTCATCGGTATCTGAACCAAGCATGTGTTTCAACTTTACAGTCGGGTCTGGTATCAAAGGTATCTTCTTTTGTCAGGTAGAAGATGCTGCAGCTGGGCAAAAGAGATAGAGCAGAGTTTTGAAGAGACAGAAAACAAGAGGGAGAGTGGGGAGGGCTCCTACATTTCCCGTAGAAAAGACATTTGCTCAGGGAATATCTATAATACCAGTGAGGGTGGGGGAGGAAATACAAAAGCAGGCACAGCACACTTGCTGGCACCAGCACAACACTGCAGATCCTGCCAATGCAAATGAAAGAGAAGAACAAGAGAAACATGTTTGCTACTCACTGCAATTAGAAAAAAATTTAAAAAGGCAAAAAATATTTCCTCTCAGTAGAATTGTCATCATGAATTTTACTTTACCGTTATGATGGCCCTGATGCTGGCTTCTTAAGAAAAGAAAAAGAATCCATGGGCCTAAACATGTATTTTCCTAATTTACACTCTGCAGGCCAGGGTATTGTTGCCTGTTCCCAAGCAATGGCTAGAAAATAATAATTCCTGTTACGAAACATTTTGAGGTTTCAAAATTCCATTTTATTTTGTTGTGAAAGAAAAGTATGTTTGCACATATGCATACACTGGGAGAAAGACAGATAGACTGACCATTTGATCCAGTGGTTAGGGGCACTGGAGTGGATCATAGGAGACGTAAATTCAAATACATGCTCCAGGACTAGAAACAATGGCCTCAAGCTGTAGCAGAGGAGATTTAGGTTGGAGATTAGGAAGATCTTTGTGACTATGGGGGCAGTCAAGCACTGCGACAGGCTACCTAAAGAACTGGGAGAATCTTCACTCCTGGAAATTTTCAAAACCAGGTTAGTCAATCACTTCACTGGGATGGTTTAGTCAGGGATGATCCTGCCTTGAGCAGGAGGCTGGATTAAATGACCCCATGAGTCCCTTCCAGCCCTACTTTCCTATGATCCTAAATCAAGTAGTGGCCATCTGTTACCACAAATACAAGTGACAGCAGTGACAAATTAGTTAGCTCTGTTATGTGCCAGACATGGATGGATCTAGGATTTTGAAAAGGTAGATGCAGATGGTGTGGTGCATCATCACATATAACACAATACATGTTTTTCTCCAGGTAAAAAAAAAACTAGAATCTTTAAGAAAATGCTAGGGGCCTAGCATAGTTCAAAAGCAAACGAAAAAAATAACTACTGAAATGTGCGTTGATTTGCTATATCATACACTTTGTATCCAAAACAAAACAAACTAGGCAAAAAATTTTAAAATGCTGTTTCTGTAATCCTGTAGTCATTAGAATTAAATGCACATCTCTTTCAGATTCATAAAATGAAATCAAGCCTTCTCAAAGATCTTGACAGTGCCTCTGATGCTTTACTGAAAGTTATTCAACACATGAGTTAATATTTTTAGCTAGAATTTAAAACAGACTGAAGAGCTGTGAAATAGGAGCTAGACTACCAGAAAGAACTGAGAGACAACAGAACTGCAGAAGAAAGAATAGCTTGATTAGGGGAACATTAATACCATTGAAAAGGAGAGAGTGTCGTTAACATTCATGGAATGAAGAGTTTAGAAGGAATCAATCAGGCAGGTTGGGGTTACCATATATCTAGGTTTTCCCAAACATGTCCTCTTTTTGGGTCCTCCCATCTCCATCAGGGTGAGTTTTTTTAAATACCAACAAATGTCTGGGATTTTTCTCTGCTCAGCATCAATGCTTTTCTTGCCGCTTCTCAACTTGCCCTAGAAATGAGCTGCTTGGGACTGGGGGGAGTGGGGGGAAGGGTGATTGGAGGCCGGGGGCATCATGTGCGTCTGTGCATGCACACACATGTGGCTGGCATGCACACATGTGGCTGGCATGTAGCCAGGCAGGGTGGCTAAAATTGGAAATATGGTAACCCTAAGGTAGATAATAATGAGCCATGAAGTCAAGTGACCCTCTCAGCACTGCCTGACTAGAAATGCTGCTGCCATTGACAGGTAATTGGTTTTAAACTTTGGGGTACAACTGCACTAGTACACACCCCACCTCTGGTGCCAGATACAGTCACAAGATGTGTCAATAGCAAAACAGTTCAAGCCCTCCTCCCCCTACCCTCTACTTGTCTCTGCCCTTTTTCAAATGTAGTGGATGTATAAAATACATTGAGTGCAATCCTAACCCATTTGGTATTTCATTGAGACCTAAATCAAGGTTGACTGTACTTGTTTGGCTGCGGTAATAAGATGATTTTGTAGAAAAGTTCAAACAGAAGGGGTCTGGTTGATTTTACACCCTCCTGTAATTTGTTTTTTGTACTACTATCCTAATTAAAAATTCTCCTGCAGAAAATCTGAAGTAGGATGATGAGTATGGTAGAACAGTTTTGAAACAACCTAAAAGGAGTCTGATCCCTGCAGGAAAATGTAATTCTCTATTAAACTGTGCAGGTTGGTTTACACTTCTTTATGAAAGGAGCTTATTCCTTGGTCTGTAACATTGAGAGCAATTGCTTTAGAATAGTATTTAATTCTTTTCCAGTTCTATTGGTTCCTTCCCTTTTACATTCTATAGGATTTTTTTCAAGCAGAGGCTACTTCCTTGCTGTCCTCTCTTCAGTTGTACACTACCATTTTTTTTCACAAACATATCAAATGCCTAATTGGTGCAAGTTATGTTCCTTTCCTGGTTACCTCTTCTGACCCACTTACACCCAACATGCAATTTACACCATCATTTATCACATAGTGGAGGCCTCCACGGGTGGTGCTCCTGTAGGTACAGGTTAAATTAGGCTCCCAGATATTCAGGTTTGACTACCTCACGGTACACAGTGAAGTATTTGTCTAGTAGCCAAGGAGCAGTGAGGAAAATGCATTTACCAGACCAAGTTTTCTTTTTCTCACATGCTGAGTTGTGTCAGACACTTTGTGAGCCTGATGCTTTCTATTGCAGCATAAGAAGCAGTCATGCAAAAAGACCCATGGACCTTTTGATCCTTTAATTTCTTTGTCATGATGACCCACAAGGAAGTCAATAAATGCCAGCATTTGTGGTAGTATTTGCACACATCCATCGGGAAGGGAATGAAGGCAAGTACTTAGACTAAGAGGCAAGATGCAACATTTCATTCTCTCCTTATGAAAGAAAAGGGTCTGAAGATAAATATACTAGAAGGGCAGAGGAAGCCATGAGACATATTTATTGCACTAGAGGTTTGCTGTTAGGGGTGTGAGTGTGTGCACATTATATTTCTTCTTCTTTTAATGGGGGGTCTTTACATTTTGTTTACAGACATCTTTTTCACATCTGGTTCCCCACCAGAGACTTAATTTGGGGATCACTAGCATTCTTTTTCCAGGGAGACCAACATTCATGTTCTTTTTCTTCTGTTAGTGAGAGAGATTTATCCCAAGTTGCACATTGATCACTTGCACAGGTTAATGTTTGTTGTTCATTATTGTGAAACCAAGTACAGTCAACACTTTTGGAAAAAAAAAACTTTAGCAGCAGAGAAGATGCTGTCTCTAGCATAACATGCTTGGTTTAGCATCACCCAAACCTTCCTGCTTTTTCATCATCCCCCTTCAGCCCAGACATGATTAAATGTTGCAAAAAATAACATTACGTGAATAACTCTTTGATAAATTGGGGCGTATTTTAGTGACTACACAATGAACCAGATAATATTAGGAAGACCAGAAACCAGAACAAAAATGTCTCCAACTAATTTATACTTTTTGCTTAAACAACATCTTCACTTACATGCACCCACGCGGTGGCCGAATCTCCAAATCTGAATCAAATCAGGGGACCAATAAAAAGGTCCAAACTGATTCAAAGCTCTCTGAATTGATTCAGAAAAGATTTGGAGAGCTTTGATGATTCGGGCAGCCCTTGCCCGCTGCAGCAGGGAGCTGGAGCCTGACTTGGAGCTGGTAAGTAGGGGCCGGGGGAGGGGAACTGGAGGAGGTGGGAGCGGACCATGGCAGGATCCCTGCCAGGCCCCATCCCCTGCCTACTCCCCCAACCCCTCCTAGACCCCGCCCACTCCCCCAGTCCCCCCATGCCTGCCCCAGCTCCCGGTGCTTTAAAAAAAGCCCCAACTCAGTGGATACTGCCCCACAGGGGGTGATCCCTGCTGCTCCCTGCTGCCCCATGCTGCATGGGGGGCTCAGCATGAGCCCCCCAACCCTTCCCTTGCTCCCTCAGCCCACCCCATGGGTGCCCCACCCGGGCCAGCTTTGACCCTTTAAGAAAAAAAAAGTAGAGAAACGCAGCCG
>NW_005842229.1:1157154-1157600 GCF_000455745.1 Alligator sinensis
GGGCTGGGGGAGTGGGCGGGGGTCAAGGGGTTTGTGCAGAGCCCCCCACACAGCGTGGGGCAGTGGGGAGCAGCAGAGATTGCCACCCTGCTGGGCAGCAGCCAGTGAGTTGGGGATTTTTTTTCCAAAGTGCCAGGAGCTGGGGCAGGCAGGGCAACCACTGCCAGGACTGGGAGAGTGGGTGGGGGATGGGCCTGTGTACCAAATCGATTAGGGACAGTGATTTGAATCACTGAATCAAATCATTGTCCCCCAGATAAGCCAAATCCGAAGTGAATACTAGCTGCTTCACACAGGTCTAGATATAGATACATATAGATACCTATATCTATATTACAGTAGCAAAGTGATTCTCAACCAGATTGCCATAGCATCTTATAGATTCATAGATGTTAGGGTCGGAAGGGACCTCAACAGATCATCGAGTCCGACCCCCTGCATCAGCA